>NW_026924614.1:0-24196 GCF_032062105.1 Saccostrea cuccullata | reverse complement strand
GGAGGTTGTTTAAAGGAAAAAAAGTCTTGCATAATCTTTGACAAATTTTCTGTAGTAATTACACATGCCAAGGAAGGAGCGAACTTTTTTTAGTTTTTGGAACAGGGAAAGTACTCACTGCCTTCGTCTTTTCTGGATTTGTTTTAATACCATGTTTGGAAATAATATGACCAAGATATTTTATTTCCTTGGCAGCGAAGTCACATTTGCTTGGTTTTAACTTGAGATTAGCTTGACGTAACCGAGAGAAACCTTTTTAGATGAGTCAAATGGTCATTGAATGTTTAGAAAAACCAAAATGTGTAAGATATATTAAACATTCCCAAGTAGTCCCCTAAGAACTTGTGTCATAACCATTTGAAAAGAAACTGGGGCATTCATTAACCCATATGGCATGCGTTTGTATTCGTAAACCCCCTTTGAGTTTGAATGCGATTTATGCCTAGAATCAGGATGCATTTCAATCTGAAGAAAAGCACTGTGAAGATCAAGACTTGTAAAATACTGCGCCTTACTTTGACCAAGAGTATCGAATACACATTCAAGTCGAGGCAAAGGAAAAGACATAGGTTTTGTGATCTTGTTAAGTTTCCTAAAGTCTGTCACAAGCCTAAATTCACCAGAAGCTTTCTTAACTAATAAACAAGGAGAATGCCAGTCACTATTGGATTCTTGTATAATATCATTTTTCAGCCAATCTTCAATTTGCCTATTAATTTCAGCATGGTTAGCAGGAGTTGTTCGATAGAAAGGCATTTTGATGGGTTTTGCATTAGGATGAGTTTCAATTTTATGCATGTATGTGTTGCATTTACCTAACTCGTGATCCCCTTTAGAAAAATGTCTCTATGCTGACAAAAAATTGTTGTAATTTTTTTTTGTTGAGCAGTGAGATCTGAGTTGGTAAGATCAAAAGTGATGTCATGTGTATTGGCTGTTGTTTGTGTATTGGCTGTTGTTTTGTTTGTTGTTGCGTGTGCATCATTTTGTGGGTTTTACCATGTTAATTGAGGCTGTGTCGTTTGAAGATGGTGAATCAAGATTGTACACAAGCATGCATCATGATCAAAATTTGAAACAGTTGCAACTATTTTACCCTTACACAAACGAATTTTCTGGGTTTGGGTTGGTTAAGCACTTTAAGACATGACTGACCAGTTGACCTTGACTAAGCACTTGGAACCCAATACATGTAGTTGTAAATCTGTATCTAATGGCTCTAACAAAACTGTATCCCCTGAATTTCTGTTTGAAACTTTGACACATAAAATTGTTTCAGCATGAGGGGGTAAAATTGTTTATTTTGCTATTCTTGCTACACCACTATTTGACTTTAACATAAAAACATTACACATGTTTGGAAAGACATAGTGTTGTTTGCTAAGTTTATGGTCACCTTATGTTTTTCATGAAATCTAGACCAATAATCAAAGAATGTGGCAATTTGTCAACAACATGCACAGAAAAATTGAAAGTAGCACCTTGAAAAGATATTGGGAGGTCAAGCTTACCTAAAACTTTTAATCGACCTCCACACCATTTACAAAATGAAAATCTGGTTTCATTAACACAGTATTGGCATAAGAAGTTTTGTTAAAAAAAACATAATTCAGGGCACCTGTGTCTACCAAAGCATTTGTTCTCTTCTTATTGATAGAAACATCAACAGTGTTCTTTACCATGTTAGTAGCTAGATTTAATTCTGCTGATTTAGCACTCTGATTCTGAAAATTTTCGAGGCGCCTACCCATATGATGGATAGGCCTGAATCCCTATTGTACTGATTCAAAATCTGTTAAATGTTTGAAAAATGGACTCTGAGGATTTGAAAAACATGCAATTTGAAAATGATTGTACCCATAACAATAATAACATTGTTTGCCAATAGCAATGCAATTCATTCTATCACAAGTGTTCTTAAAACAACTAGAGCACTTACTGGGTCCAGCTGGACGTTGGTACTGAGCAGGACGGTTACCATGCTGTCTGGTGAAGTCACTTGGCTGTTGGGCAGGATGTGGAAAACGGTTGCCATGGTTACCACCCATTGGACGACGTCCTTCGCGGTACTGTGAACCAGAGTTTGGGAATTGTTTATTACCACGGTAATTGTCTCTAGTTTGCTCATTCCTGCGAAAGTCACTATTATATTGGTTCGGATATCGTTGGGGTTGACCTCTACCTCGGGAGTTTCCATTATATCTGGCCTGGTTTTGTGGTCCACTAAAGGCCATGACGGTGGATTCCAATTGTTTTGATAGGCGGTCCATTAGTCTATCCTCCATGCCCTCAATGGAAGCTATGACTGAGTCATTCTTTCTTAGTTTTATGGTGGACTCTGCGCGTTTGGCATATTTAAACAGGTCTTCAAAGTTTTGGGGATCTTTATCTAGTACCTTCTCAGCAATTTCGGCCTTAAATCCATTAGCTATCAAATTTATTAGCATCAGGTTAGGAATGTTATCATCACATGCCATTTGTTGAATTCGCGTAATGTACTCCTCACACGATTCATCAATCTTTTGTTTTACGTTGAGTACATCAAGGTTGAACGAGTTCTGCTTACCGAATCTAAGCAAGAACGATGCTTTCAATTGTTGTAGGGTGTTTCTGGAAGACTGGGGTAAGGACAGATACCATTGTTGAGCCATGTCGGTCAAGTAGAAGACAATTCTTCCTAGAATCTGTTGTTCAGAGAGGGAATGGAGTGAGCACCACTGTATAAATAGCATCCACCATTGTGTCGCGCTTACATTTCCACTCTTTCCAGAGAACTTAGGCAACTGGACACTGTTCTCTGACCTCAGCATTTCTGCAGATAATTAAAAAAGGATTATTTCATGTATATCTCCAGCACGTAGCTTGAACCATGACTAACAAACTTTGACAGAGGATTCTATGCTCATTATTTTTATGCAATCGCAGTTTCCTAAATTTTCTTAAGTGGCAATTTAAGATTTTCTTTAAACATCTTCCTGAATTTTTCGGTAAATATTCTTACATTTAGTATAATTATAGCTGGTATATGTTTATTTAATTAGGCTCCAGTGATGATCGACTTCAGCAATGGAAAGGCTGCCCTCGATCTAGCACTTAAACTTTCCCGCCAGCTGAACGTTAAGATCCTACTGCAGCACAGCATAGCCGTCAAGTACAAAGATCCAAATGTACGTACTATTGTAAAACATCCATGGTAAAAGGCATAACATAACTGGGTTTTTAAGTCGTGTTAAAAAAAAGCAAATTTTAAAACATTCTTCCTTAACTATCAAATGGATTAAAGATTAATAAAATAAAACAAAGATATGTATACATGCATTTTTTAATTGAATTATATAGCATAGTTTGAATTTCTAGCTGAAAGACAGTATAAATACATGATATCATGTGATCAGGAGTAAATTTTACAGGACTCCAACAGTATTCTCTGACCTTTACTTTTGAAAGTAAAATTCAAAATGAGAAGAGCATTAATTAATATAATGTAAAAGGATAAAGTATCTAAATTACGTAAAGGATATAATGACAGTCATATTTTTTATTTGAATCCAGATGAAGTTGTTCTTAGATGAGAACCTCGTAGACAGCCAGGTACGAATCATCAAACGTCTCGGGGACCTTATAGCTCACCTGAATCTGATGAAGAAATCGCACAGCGCTGGACTGGCTCTCTACATGTTTGATCTGGAGCTCCAGAAATAGAGAAAACGCCAATTATACTACTCTCTGAAACAATAAAATGTGCTCTACTGTGCTAAACCCTGTACAATTTTTCCGTGTTTTTTCTTAAATTTATGTTTGTTGAAGAGTCATTTGTTGTTACTTCAAAGCCATGAACTATTGGAAAAATGTTTATTTTAATATGCATGAATTTCAAAACTGATTGCAAGTTTTATTCGTCTAAAAAAATCATATTCAAAAATACTAGAGTTTCTAGTGTAGTTCTTGTAGAACGGCGAAGATGGTATTGTTTTCCCACCAACTTCCAAGTCAATTTTCCAAAGTTTACATATATATTTGAATAATTTTTCGTATTTATGTATATATTTATAAGGATTTTCATAAAATATGTTATTTGGGAAAACAAAGAGAAATAACCCTGTAAATTTGGAGAGAGAAAAAATTTCGCGATAGAAAATAACAATGTGACTAGAGGAATATCTCTTTGAGGCATTCACTAACAAAAGTAATAAGTAATATAATGTTTAATAACTATCATTTTGTACTACGTGTTTCAAGGTATGTTCGTGATATTTATTTTAATAAAGGTCTGTTCACAAAGGACAATATCACTTTCTGATGGCGTTTCAAGCCTCTTATTTACGTATTAAGGTCAGATAAAGGTCAATAACTCTTTCCTAGACACGAAGGATCATCAAAAATTCATGTTGCTATTCATGTGGTACCTTTTATATCAAAATTTAGGTTTTAATTTGTTTAATGACACCAACATTATTATTTAAGCCAATACAAACAAATTGCAATATACATTGCAATATACATTGATTCTCTCATTCTGAAAAAAGTATTGACTGTAAGTTTTGTTGTCCCCCGCTTTCGCGAAAGCGAGGGGACATTAAATCTCATTCGTTTGTCCATCCGTCCGTCACAAAAACTTAAAACTTTTGATATAGTGGAGGTATTATTTTCTTATTTCACATGTGTATTACTTGTGACACAAGACCTTTCTTTGGGTACCACTAAATCTAACCTTTTGACCTTGGATATTGACCCACTTTTACACAAAAAATTCCAAACTTTTACTTTGGCCATAACTTTTGAACGGTAGATCCTAGGACTTTCATATCTCAGATATGTATTCTTTGTGGCAAGACCTTTCATTGGATACCAACAACTTTGACCTATTGACCTTGACCTTGGAGATTTCCGTACTTATGAGAAAACTTGGACCTTGGCCATAACTTTTGAACGGTAAGGGCTAGGGCATTTATACTCCAAATATGTAATCCTTTTGAGAAGACCTTTCATTGGATACGAAGAACTTTGACCTTTTGACCTTGACCTTTGAGTTTGACCTACTTTAAAAAAAACCTTGACCATAACTTTTGAAGGGTTAGGGCTAAGGCTTTCAGACTTCACATTTTAAATTCTTCAGACAAGAGCTTTTATTGGATATCCAGAACTTTGACCCTGACCTTTGACTTACTTTTTAAAAACTTTAACCTTGGCCATAACTTTTGAACGGTTAGGGCTAGGGCTTTCATACTTCACATATGTAATACTTGTGACAAGACTTTTCTTAAGAAACCAACAACTTTAACCCTTTGTGGTCGAGATGTATTTTTTATGACACATTGTGTCAAATATGAACGCCCTATCATATGTCATAAAGAAATTATCAAGGAAGTTGCATTTTCTTAAGTAAGGTCAATGGTCAAGGTCAAGGGGTCAGAAATCATAAAATGCTCGGAAATATCTTGTCACAGGTACTGCACATGTCAAATATGAAAGCCCTATCTCTTCTCAAAATAAGGAACAATACGTGTTTGTGAAACACTGATGACCCCATATGGCAACATACCGAAGATTAAATTTCTTTTAAATGCAAATTAAATATATTAGTATCCAAAGTAGTGTCCTCTCACAAGAAATACGACTAGCACCACCTGTTCAAAAGTTATGGCCAAAGATAAGTTTTTGAAAGGTAAATAAAAAAAAATACACGTTATTTGAACATAAAAGGAAAAACGAAGAATAAAAAACTAGAAAATATTAGAAAAAAATTGCACTGAAGCTATATTTAAAACCCTGTTTTTCAATGCTTGAATCTAAAAATATTATTTACCGTGTGTATCTAACACATTCCTTAAACTTTTCTACAGTTAAACATTCCTTACAACCGTTTTTAATAGTCCTTCTGAGCCTGAACTTGAGATAATATGGATGGCACTGTAGCTCTCTGGTGATCCATCTCAATTTTTTTTAGAACAGCTAGCGAGCTACAGATCTGCAGCATGACAATTGTCATAAAGTCAATTTTACAAATTCATTTGAAATGTAACAGAATTGAATTTTATGAAAAGAATTATTTCTAATGCTTATTTTTAACAAATGCTAAAATTATTTACCTATCAAGTTAAGTTAAGACAGTAAAAAGGAATTTGATACTCAGTATTTATCTAAGGAATTAGTGCAATCCTCAACCTCAAAGAGCGTTCGACTTGTATGATAATTGCGTATGGGGATGAAACTGCCGTGAACTATCCCGGACGTGAACATTAGATGTACGGGACATTCCGTCATCAAGAAAATATAGTTTTACTCTGGACTATTCTGAGTTACCAAAACGTTTTATGTATGTTCATGTGTGAGCGTTTCAACCTGTCTTTGTTTTATGTGACTTGACTTGATTTATTTTTCAAAATACAAAGGTTCATTCTCTATAAGGCCGTTTTCCGGCCTACGATAAAATCACTTTAAAATGTGTTTTTATTAACTATAATACTAGTTCATGATTTTGATGTTTTTTTTTCAACATCGATCATCTAAGTCACGTGATTTAGAGATAAAAAATGGCTGTCAGTTAAAGAAAAATTGAGGGTGGGACTATTTAAATCAAATTTCTATGCATGTTTTTGAATGTAAATGCTCAAAAATTGTTTATTTATGTCGGAAATACATCAGACCTAAGTATAATATATTCGAAAAATTTTTTAAAATTTTAAAGGGTTTTAAATATTTTTTAACAAAAATTCTAATGCATCCACATTTTGCATATTTTGAACGTAAATCTTTACCAAATTCACACTGTACGGTGCTGAAAAAAGTTTGATTTGCAATTTATTGAAAAGTATTATTCACATATAATTATATTGTAATTGTATATCATTTCTATAGATGTGGTACGTATTTTACGCATAAAATAACCATGTTAGAAATGAGGTTTCTAAGTTTCTATTGAACTCTAAAAGTTATGTATCAAATGTTGAAAGCACTGAATGGATTTTGATTGAGATTAAATAAAACTGAAGTAGTAATTAAGAAAAGAAATTCAATAATTGGAAAAAAGTAAAGAATTAACAGCATAAGAATATCAATGCAAGTACATTTTGACTATCCATATGCATGTAAATATTCAATACATATAACTCAGAGCGGTTATTAAAATATACATCTCTAAGTAAAATGAAATAGCGTCATAAAATGGCTTTGCTTTTATTCAATTACTGTGCTCACTATATTTCAATTAAAAATGCCTTCTAAACTTCATGTATTTACATGTAAAAAAGTTGAGACCCCCCCCCTCTTAGGTCTAACGGCACAACATAAAAATGGAGCAGAATTTTAAAGCCTTCAACTATGCATATCAGATTCTGAAGTTTTCGTGTATCTGGTATACGGACTTAAGAGTTCTACAACATCCCATGTACAAAATCCCCTTAGGGTTTGATGCTCCTTTCCCATTCTTGAAACCTGTAGGTAAAATTCAGTCTCTTTTTCCCCGTGCAGCGTCAAAGACTTGTGACAGTTCCCTACCTAAGTCTTTAGCATTTAAAGTAAATGTCATCGGTCTTTATCTTTTTTTTTTAAAAAAGGGGGCCCCCCCTGCGTTGGACGTTGGTTATTAATGCAACTATGCATAAACACTTGACCTTTAAATGGGTATTTCTTTATTTGGGTTTAAAAATTCTTAAATGGGGTAAATGGGGTAAAGCAATATTCATTTATAAATCACATAATACTTTAGTAATCCCCCTCCACTTTACCAGTTTATTTTTAAGACAGGACTAATGTTATCGTAATTTGTCGATGAGTCCTCTTTAAAATTAAGACCCAGTTATCAAAATATATCAAATGATACTCTTACGGAAGTGAATAAATAAATAAAAATTTTGTGTGTACCCATAAAAAAAATCAATGATACAAATAATAAATGTATGTTACCACTTCAACAAAGATTGCTTTCATCATTTTAAAACATAAAAGTACCATAAGGAAATAAAAGAATATTTGCAGAACCTAAAGAAGTTCAAAGAAGTAGCATATATAGATATACTTAACTATCATTATAAATATAAAAATAACCTATTTACACCCTTTTATTCGATAAAAAGTTCTTAATTCTTTATTTTTTTTAGACATTTCAAAGAAACGTCTCCACTTGTAATTTTTTGACATCCGTCTTCTCAGTCCTTTGATTTTTAGATTTTCAAGTAAAACGTTCACTTTTTTTTTGTAAATATGCATGGCTGTTATAAACCTTAGTAAATCAACGGAAATTGTAATATAACCAAAAGTTTATAAAAAAAATAATCTACATAAGCTGATATCCTTCATTGTGAGTAGTTATCTTTTTCTGCAAATTTGTAAAAATGAAGTGAAAGGTTTTTATTTAGATATCATAACCACCTTTTAAACCCAAAATTTATAATTTGGTAGTCTCTTTTTATGTTTATAAGAAATTTACATGCAAATTTTGGTGTTGGTTAAAGGTGGTTATGACATCTAGGAGTTATCTAACACAGCCAACCTCTTGAGTTTTCCCCTTTTTAATGCTAATACGGGCCATATCCTTACTTTGTGACCCTATATCATCAAAAATACTATTGTATAATTAACCAACCAATATTTATCATTAAATTGGAACATAAGCCTAGTGATTCATGCAATTTTTTAGGGAAAAAATACTATTTGAAAATTTGAAGTCATTGTAGGCCGCAAAACGGCCTTATGGGAAAATGATCCTTTAACGTTTTATTGCTTGATTTCGTTTTATAAATCACTTGTGTTACTGTTACCAATTATATTCTATTAACTTTGTTTAATTGTGGGAAAAGAAGTAAAATTCAGGAAATCAAATGCATCAAAACGGTAACCCCCCCCCCCCCAAAAAAAAATCTAGTACATGTAGTACATGTACACACTTAAATCTGATTGTACACTCTAGAAATTAAAAAGTTTATGAATAAAAAATTTTATACATATCATCTCTCCGACCTTTTCTTAAATTTATTTGACAACCTGCGAATTAAAAACAATATCGCGTATGATTGTTGGTTAATATTATAATAGGTTATGGAGTAATCTCAACACCAGCCCTGACCTGCCATTCTCGACTCTGAAGGAAAGCATTGTATCATTTCAGGGGGTTACGTATCGCAATGAGAGGAAATTTAATAATTTTTTCTCTTTTAGTCCAATAAACACGAAAGAAAGGCTTGGAATATTTGTATGAAATTACAGGAAGAAATTTTGCATTTGTTAGAAAATTTTCAAATTTTTTTTTTTTTCTCGTATTCTTAAATCTCATGTTGGGTGCTCTTCTGTGTAAAACAGCATGTAGTTTATTAATATCATGTACATGCACAAAAAATCGTGTTATTGTGATATTCTAGTTTTTTATTTGGGGAAAAAAAAAAAAATTTATGAGCATATCATTCGGAAAAATACAATGATAAGTTATGTAGCAAATTATGCAAAACTCAAAGTTACTTAATTTTATTTTCGATTTTCATGAGAATTGAAAACGTCACTTCCACTTACAATTTACTATGTGCATTTGTCATGTTTATTTGTAATTGCTAATTTAAACAACATCGCAATTTTTTCTGAAATAAATAAGCAACAATTAGAATAACTCGATATAGGCCCGTATACATATAACGATTGCAATTACTTCAAAGTTCAGAGGGGGACGACGGCGCCTAAAAAATGTGTACCTTTTTAAAATATAGAATCATCCGTTCAAATTAAAAACAATTAAGTTGCAGTAGTGATATCCCCATTTTTAAATAACGAAACTATAATGGACTTCACAAGGGTAGAATTCAACATTAATTTATGTACATGTGCAATTACAATCACTATCAAAATTGGTAGAGTTATCGATAGGTCATCCTGCGTCACCTTTCAGTGTAACCGATGGACTGTCCAGAGAAATCATCTGTACCTGAGAAAAATCGCAGCGCCTTTTATTCATTCGTCAAAGAATAGAATCAGACATTTTATCTCTTAATACTCGTACATGTTCAAGAAAACCTTTATATTTGTGTCTAGAAATATTCTTACGATTTACGCAAATAACAAATTCTTGATTTTAAGCTGAGTAAATCGATGACTAGCATCGTTTTAGATAACTCTGGGACTCGCGTAAAAATCAAAGAGCGGTAAAGTTTACCTCCCGGGAAAGTATATAGGTCAATGCATGCGCGATCAAAAAACGGTTGCACAACTGTAAACAAAGCAGTCAAGGTCCGACGAAAATTCACGATGCATGAATAAAATGACAGTGAATTAATTTAAGCTTGATTTTTTTTTTATAAATAATGCAACATTGAGTATCAATCGAATGAGAGATGATAAGTATTTTTTCCCATCCCCCCTCTTGTAATTCAAACTAAATACAAGGAGAAAGTTGTTCTGAATAATCTGTATGACATCCAGCTAGAGAATACGTTAAAAACTTTATTTCAACAAAGTTTAACATTCAGTTTAGTGAAGTATATTATTCTTATCCAGTTTATTTCAGTTGTATGTGTTATACGCGTACGCATAAAGAATTCTTCACTTGCCGTATAAAATTAATCAGTTACCTGTACATAAAGTTTGCTGCTCATTCAATAACACAAGATTCGAACAAAATAACGTTTTCATGAGATCAATAAGATGTTAAAGACCCATTTCAAATCGATAACCATATCGAAATATTTACCGTTTTTGAGTTATAATGCAAAAACTTTCATGCTCCCTTACCCCCAATTTGAGGGGCCAGCCCCTTTTTAATGATGTCAAATATAGACCTTAAAATTATGCACAATATTTGTGAAAAATGTTTAACAAATTATTTTTAGTTTAAAAGATACACAAGGAAATATATGTAAAATTTGGGGTTTTAGGCATTCTCATTTTTGACCCCTATCTAGCACCGTTTGGAGCGCGAAATCGAAAGAGAAAAACCGATGTGCACAACTTCAATTCTTCTAGTATTTAAATGCAGTAGTACTTCTTCTCCAGCTTTTGTCGTTTCTGAGCCTTTGTCTGGAAACGAACAGTATCAAATTTTCATTTAAAGGGAAATAACTCGAAAGCGGAAGGGAATTTTTGATATGTATGATAACATTTTAATTGAGATTTGTAACGTCCAAAAACTCTGAAAATTTAGCGAAATCCGTTCAGAAATGAGCGAGTTACGAGGTCTCAAAGTTGGCGTCTAGGAAAAGGAAAAAAAAAAAAAAAAAAACTAAGTCGGTTTACTGACTGGTCTGCTGGTATTTGCATTGTCACCTGTAAAATAAATTAACTTGATTAATGCTTTTCAGTAGAGTTTATAGTAAAATGACTGTTCAGTGTTGTATGCCTGCAATAATCGGTAGTTTATTCAATATAGTGATAAATACGATTTGCTTGAACCAAAAAAATTATGCGTGTAAGGAATAAAACCGGGGGTAAATAAAAACCCCTGTAAAGTTGCAAACCTTTGACTAACCTGCATATTTAATAATATACAATAAGTTGATTTAAAAAAAAAATTAGGGGAGGGTTACCTTCTTTGGAGGTTCCAGGTTTATCAGCCTCTGTGAGCGGAATCACAGCACTATGACTAAGGGTTGATGTGTCTTTGACTAGAAATAATAATTATAATGATTAAAAGTTTAAAAATAGTGAAAGTCGTAAAGGAACTTTTTCTATGAAATATAAATAACATTTCTCTTATTTTATCGAATAAAAAATAAATTTTGTAAAAATAAATACTTCTATCACTGTATAATTATTTAACGCATTTATGTGTATAGCCTTACCACCATTTCTGCTACTTGTACTGGATAGTGACTGAGGCATGGTGTTATCTTTAAAATAAGAGATGAGTAATGTACATTAATGATTCAAAAGATAAAAAAAAAAATGAGGTGGAAAACAGACATGAATTTAACCACTTATATTCCGGTGAGATTCAGTGATTAAGGAAGCAATACGTTTTGCCAAAGCAAAGTGTTCAACTTTTAATCTGGTACTGTGGTGCATAAATTACATACACTTTAAGTAAAAAATAAAAAAGGGCCCTTTTGGGTTTGGGGGGTTCAGGCTTAGCAAATCTGTAGTGGATGGAACAACAGCGGTGATACTAATGGAAGAAGCTTCTTGGACATTAATATCCACACAAAAATTATATATTTAAAAAAAGAATACTGTTTCCCCTTTTTGAAATTAATTTATGTAATTCTGGTACATGTGTAATTTCAATCTGTTTACATAATCATAATTATATCATTAATCTTTTGTTAGTTGCTACTATCAATTCTGAATTTCTTCTTGCATTTCTCAATACTTGTATGCCCTGAGGGGCCCCAAAATTTGGTATTAATAAATCTTATCTTATCTACTGTCAATATAAAAATTGATAAGAGCCTATATACATATAACATTCTCCCTACATTCCATGCTAATGCCCTCGATTGCGCATTGATAACGATTTTAGAACCTACAAAATATATAAGGAAAATAAATACATCTATAAGAAATAAAGGTCCATGACCCACAATGCTCGCCTGAGTAACATTTGCACTGACAGACACTCTTTAATCAGGAAAGCTCACATGAACCTTTATGTCAGGAGTGCAAAAAACAGCCTTGGATCAATATACTTTGGGGTCCTTAGAAAATTTATAGCAGGAAGATAATTTTATGCAACTGTTTGCTTTTGAAAATTTCTTCAACAAATTCTTTCTAAATGATTTGTTTTATGCACTGAAACTCTAGATATTCCACTCATACTGATTTCAATACTAACTGACGAAAGTGAATGACATATTGTTTAAAAAAATAAGTTTTTTTATAAAATTTTCCAAATTTTCCCAACATTTAAAAATTAGATTTGGGCCAGGGCCTCCACCAGTCATCTTTATAGATCTTCTCCTTTCTCCTTCTTTCTTTTTTGTCAGGCTCTGCATGTCGGCCCACTTTTTTTTTCATTTCGTCGACTGTTCTTTTAACCATAGCAAGAGAGTTGACTCTAACATAGAACAATAGAATATTCACATTTAAGGAAACGTTTATAGGATAATAACTTCACCAGAATAACAAAAATCTCATTTTTTTTTGAATAATATTGAAATGCATACTTTGTAAAATTGGTTATTCTGTTTAAAATTATGAATTCTGTAATTTTCTATAAAAATTGGTCTACCATATGTCATATTAGATAATTTTTCGCTTTTTAATAGCATGATTTTGCAAAAAAATAAAAAAAATTTAGAGAAAAAAAAATGAATTCAAATCCTTTGAATGACATGTTTTTTTTTTTACTTTAAAGTGTTTGTTAAAGTTAAATACTTTAAAGTGTTTTTTAAAGTTAAATTTCTTTTATTTTGTGTCTTGTGTACACATTTTTTTCAAATAGGTACAGTAGTTAGGTTTTTGACAGTTTGGGTGGACCTCGTAACTACGAATATTTATATTTCCTTTAAAAGAGAGTTTCAAGATCGTATCTTACGAATTGTTCATAAGTTAAGATTACGATAATTAAAAGTTACGAACTTCGTAACTGGACTTTTTTTCTTAAGATACGAAGTTTAGTAAAACTGAAGCCAGGTCTACCGTTGGGTTTGAAAAATAATGCATTTCACACGTTAAAAGTCACAATCAGGATAATTTAAAGTATGAATAAGTCCCAAATGTAAATATAAGCAATGAGGTATCATTTTTTGTTTTATTGGGATGTAAAACGGGTTGGCACATGATCAAATCTTCCATAATGGGATTTGTTCACTAGGGTTGGCACATGATCCCCAAAAAGCTTCGGGCTTTATGGGTTTTTATCATGACCGACCCGTTTTACATCCCAAAAAAACTAAAAAATGATACCTTATTTCTTAAATGTAAAAGTACTGTAAATCGTTATTATTTGCGTCACTTTTTATTCGCTTTTCAGTTTGAAAACGATATGCGCGATCAATTTTCGCACCGAGGAAACTGTTCAGCATCAGTAGTTCGCAGTGATTCATATTCGCTAATTAAAGCAACTCGCAAAAAAAGTTATGCAACGTTATTGTTCTCTGATATGAAAAAGATATTAATTTTAAGATGTTTTTTCCCCTCTCCTTCTTCTAAATAAATGATTTACATAAATTAAAAAAAACTTACAATCTGTAAATAAATCCAAATTCATTCAGTCTGCAGTTGTGTTTATCGCTGTGTTGCTGCTGCTAGTTTCTTTGGAATGGTGCTCATCGCCTGTACACGTAGAAGCTTGTTGTTGGGGCAAAGAGAAAACTAAAACCGGTAAAGACAAAGCCGTGGTTACCGGTAATGCACAGTTAGAGAAAGAGACACCGGCCGAGATTTCAAAAGGAGGATCAAAAGTAAGTCCAGTTTTTGAATTTTAATAAAGTTTAGGTTTGCCAAAATTTGATGTCAGTCTCGATTAAAACAATGTTTTTTTCCCTTTGGGAAAGGGGGGGGGGGGGTTTGATTTCATGTTTGCCCAATTAAAAAAATTAAATTTAGTGATAACTTTTTAATGGCATATGATAGGGCGTTTATATTTGACTCAATATGCGCATAGGGGACACAGTTTTTTTAATTTGCTTGTTTAACAAACATAGTAAATGATGATAGTTCCACGGAAAGAAATGGTTAAGAACATTAGTTCTTTGTAGCTTTGAAAAAAAATACGTGTGAATTTCATAATTGGGACAATATGTAACAATGAACTTGTTAGTGAGCACTTTATCCGAAATTATCTATGTTAGAAATTATATATTTGCCATATTTTTTGCAGTGAGTACCTTAATGCTGAATGGTCTTGACCTGATCTGCAGAAATGATTATT
Source organism: Saccostrea cuccullata (assembly GCF_032062105.1). Lineage (NCBI taxonomy): Eukaryota > Metazoa > Mollusca > Bivalvia > Ostreida > Ostreidae > Saccostrea > Saccostrea cuccullata. The sequence goes on along the minus strand of NW_026924614.1, from coordinate 9,408 downwards.
GAAAACTAAATTATTAATAAATATTCATGCATTTGATTGTCTTAATAATTCTTATATTTAAACTCTGGGGCAAAGCCAGATAATTTTGCTGACTTTCGGGTACCTCAATGTCAATTGGGCAATTTTTGTAATCAGATGTTTTTTTCTTATAATATATTTCAATTCAAACTTTGATTTATTATCTTATACCCCTATGGGACAGATCTGTATATATATTAAATGACGGAAAAACAAAGTTTGTATCTACCGTTTCGTGTATGTCAAGGTCACGCCACTTTTATTTTAGCTCAAATTGAAAGAGCATTTTTGTTAATTTCTTATTTTTAGTCACTGTTTTAACATGAAATGCCTTTTAAAATCATTTTGTCTGTCATACCGGATCTTAAAGTCCATGCTTATCCATATACATGTGTACAGTGCTTAAATGTCCATCATATATTTTGTAGCAATTTGTTCCTCACAACTAAAAAAAAATGGACAGAGAAAACTGTTCATTAGAAAATGTGATTTAATCAAAATATAGTGATAACAAAATATAAGACGGATATTCCTTGTAAATCAAGAAATGTCATGAAATTTCAAATGCAACTGCAAATTTGCATCACAATCTATCCTAATTATCCCCTCCCCAACTAGTTGCGGGGGGGGATATAGCATCGCGAATGTGCGTATGTGTGTGTGTTTGTGTGTTTGTGGGCAAGATTGACAGAAAACCTTTGCATTAACCATTCTCAGCGTTTAATACATGTGTGGCATTATAAAAAGATGAACCTATACATTTTCAAGTTCATTAATGAAATACTTCTTCAGATATCACGTTTCCACTGTCTGAAACCCTGACATTTTATGTACGAGTTGACAATAATCATTTCCGCTGGGAACCAGTTTAAAAGCCAGTTTTAAAGTTTAAAAGGCGTGTCGAGTCTGGGGGAACCGATTAAATACCAAATTCCAACGGTAGAGTCTATAACATAACCTGCCATTCCGGGAATATTATTTCCGGTATGGTTTTTTGTAATAGAACACATATTCGATCCCGATGCAATATACTTTTGTAAACATGATGATGTGTGGCAACTAATTCGATTTTTAATCGGAGACCTAATATTATGACATCCAAGCGAAAGTACGATTTCACTAAGTTTGTGGTATTTAATATAAACATAATAAATTTCATGACCTATTAGTATCACTTCTACAGTTCTATACACAAGCATGCCAAAGTGAACTGTGACCTATTTTATACTTACATGTCACTTTCTGCAGAATATTAATTAAATTGATTAAGTATGTTAATCTACCAGAAAAAAAAAGGTTTTTATAAAGGGAAACCCCCCATTAAAGCTGGTAAATTTGCCCAAATGTGAACCTGGATAAAAAGGGAAATTTGGTCCTAGAAGTAAAATAACGTTCAACGACCAATATATGATGGTATAGGGTTTAACATAACCTAATAAAATGTTCAACTGTGCCATAACTCACATAACTCATAAAAAAAATCATCGGAAACTAAAATCCGATACACAAGGAAACCTAGTAATCCAGTCATGGTTCAACAGATCCCAGTCACTGAACAGTGTAACCCAGCCACTGAACTACATATCCCAGTCACTATTCAACATTACACAGTCATGGTTGAACATAAACAAGTCTCTAAACTACCTAAATCCAGTAACAGTTCCACATAAATAAGTCTTTTAACAACCAACCCAGTCACGGTTCAACATAAAAAGTCTCCAAACTATATAACCCAGTCACGGTTCTACATAAAAAAGTCTAAATATATCCCCTAGGTTCTACATAAAAAAGTTCAACTTATAACCCAGTCACGGTTCTCATAAAAAAAATTTAAACTACATAACCTAGTCACGGTTTACATAAAGAAGTCTCTAAATACATAACCTAGTAGGTTCTACATAAAGAAGTCTCTAAACCACATAACCTAGTCATGGTTCAAAAAACAAGTCCCTTAATACCAACCCAGTCAGGTCTACATAAACAAGTCTCTAAATACATAAACCGTCACGGTTTACATAAAAATTTAAACTACATAACCCAGTCACGGTTCTACATAAAGAAGCCTCTAAATCCATAACCTAGTCACGGTTCAATATAAAAATTTTTAACTATAACCCAGTCACGGCTTACATAAACAACCAAACTACATAAACCAGTCACGACTCTACATAAACAAGTCTTAAACTACATAACCCAGTCACGGTTCACATAAAGAAGTTTCTAAACTACATAACCTAGTCACGGTTCAATATAAACAAGCCCTTTTAACTACCAACCCCAGTACGGTTCTACATAAACAAGTCTCTTAATACATAACCCAGTCACGGTTCTACATAAACAAGTCTCTAAACTACATAACCCAGTCAGGACATAAACAAGTTTTAAACTACATAACCCAGTCAGGGGTCACATAAACAAGCCTTAAACTACATAACCCAGTCACGGCTTACATAAAAAGTTTAAACTACATAACCTAGTCACGGTTCAATAAAAACAAGCCCTTTTAACACCTAACCCAGTCACGGTTTACATAAACAAGTCTCTAAACTACATAACCTAGTCACAGTTATGTAGAATCGTGACTGGGTTAAGTAGTTTGGAGACTTGGTATGTAAAGCGTGACTGTGTTGGTGTTTACAGACTTGGTTATGTAAACCGTACGGGGTTGGTTTTTTGAGTTTTATGGAACCGTGACTAGTTTAGGTGCAGATTTGGTTATGAAAACCATCTAGGTTAGGTATTTCGCTTGGTATGTTAACCTACTGGGTTAGGTTTTTTGACTTGGTTATGTAAACTGTAGGGGTTCGTAGTTTAGAACTTGGTGAAGTTGAACCGTGATTTGGTTGGTATTTACAGACTTGGTCATGTTGAACCGTGACTGGTTTAGGTAGTTTACAGATTTGGTTATTAACCCGTGACGGGGTTTGGGTAGTTTATAACTTGTTATTTGAACCGTGTGTGTTGGGTTTTTGAGACTTGGTTGGTTAATTGACTGGGTTAGGTAGTTTACGATTGGGTTTTTTGGAATGTGGGTTTGGTATTTTTAACTTAGTTTTTTAACCGTACGGGGTTGGTATTTTAAAGCTTGGTTATGAGAAAAGTGAGGGGGTTAGGTGTTTATAGACTTAGTTATGTGAACCTGACGGGTTAGGTAGTTTACAGACTTGGTGAAGTCAAAGCGTGACTGTTTTAGGTTTTTTGCTTGGTGATGTTGAACCGTGACTGGGTAAGGTAGTTTAAAGACTGGTTATGTAAACCGTGACTGGGTTGCTAGTTTACAGACTTGGTATTTTGAACCATGACGGGGTTAGGTGTTTGGACTTTTTTGTCGAACCGTACTGGGTTGGTTGTTTGGCTTGGTTGGTTAACCGTGACTGGGTAAGGTTTTTTAAAGACTTGGTTATGTGACCGTACGGTTGGTATTTACGACTTGGTGATGTAGAACCGTGACGGGTTTTAGGTAGTTTAAAGACTTGGTTATGTAGAACCGTACTGGGTTAGGTTTTTTATAGACTTAGTTATGTTGAACCGTGACTGGGTTAGGTTTTTAAAGACTTGGTTATGTAGAAAAGTGACTGGGTTAGGTAGTTTATAGACTTAGTTATGTCGAACCGTGACAGGGTTAGGTAGTTTACAGATTTGGTGATGTTGAACCGTGACTGGGTTAGGTAGTTTACAGACTTGGTGAAGTCAAAGCGTGACTGTGTTAGGTAGTTTATAGACTTGGTGATGTTGAACCGTGACTGGGTTAGGTAGTTTAAAGACTTGGTTATGTAGAACCGTGACTGGGTTAGGTAGTTTACAGACTTGGTGATGTTGAACCATGACTGGGTTAGGTAGTTTATGGACTTAGTTATGTCGAACCGTGACTGGGTTAGGTTGTTTGAGACTTGGTTAGGTTGAACCGTGACTGGGTTAGGATTTTTACGACTTGGTTATGTAGAACCGTGACTGGGTTAGGTATTTACAACTTGGTGATGAGAACCGTGACTGGTTTAGGTAGTTTAAAGACTTGGTTATGTAGAACCGTGACGGGTTAGGTAGTTTATAGACTTGGTATTTTAACCATGACTGGGTTAGGTAGTTTATGGATTTAGTTATGGAACCGTGACTGGGTTAGGTTGTTTGAGACTTGGTTGGTTGAACCGTGACGGGGTTTAGGTAGTTTAAAACTTGGTTATGTAGAACCGTGACTGGGTTAGGTAGTTTACAGATTTGGTTATATAAAACCATGACTGGGTTAGGTATTTACAACTTGGTCATGTTGAACCGTGACTGGGTTGGTGATAGATTTGATTTGTAGAACCATGACTGGGTTAGGTAGTTTAGAATTTGTTTATGTAGAACCATGACTGGGTTAGGTAGTTTACAGACTTGGTGATGTAGAACCTTGACTGGTTTAGGTAGTTTACAGACTTGGTGATGTAGAACCGTGACTGGTTTGGGTATTTAGAGACTTGGTGATGTTGAACCATGACTGGGTTAGGTAGTTTATGGACTTAGTTATGTTGAACCGTGACTGGGTTAGGTTGTTTAGAGACTTGGTTAGGTTGAACCGTGACTGGGTTAGGTAGTTTACAGACTTGGTCATGTTGAACCGTGACTGGGTTAGGAGTTTATAGACTTGATTTGTAGAACCATGACTGGGTTAGGTAGTTTAGAGACTTGTTTATGAAGAACCGTGACTGGGTTAGGTAGTTTACAGACTTGGTGATTTTAGAACCTTGACTGGTTTAGGTAGTTTAAGACTTGGTGATGTAGAACCGTGACTGGTTTAGGTGTTTTGAGACTTGGTGATGTTGAACCATGACTGGGTTAGGTAGTTTATGGACTTAGTTATGTTGAACCGTGACTGGGTTAGGTTGTTTAGAGACTTGGTTAGGTTGAACCGTGACTGGGTTAGGTAGTTTACAGACTTAGTTATGTAGAACCGTGACTGGGTTAGGTAGTTTACAGACTTGATTATATAGAACCGTCTGGGTTAGGTAGTTTATTAAGTTGACCTTTTGCAAAACTTGAAGTTAATTTGTATATATATATATATATTTATAAATATTTTAATTTGATTTTTTCGTATTTAAATATATTTATACCAGACCCGTTGAACACTGTTGAAGTGTCTACACCGCATATTCAATCACTATTTCAAAACATATCTCTATGTTTACTACTTTCATACCTATTTTCTTCATCCCTTTCATGGAGCTGTTGTGAAGAAGGGTCGTACTTCAAAACAAAGCAGTATCCCGGGAAATTTCCCTTTCCCATAAAATACATGTCAAGATTGGATTTACCGCCTCATATGAAGAATACAATGGGTTCGGCGTTAAGAAAATTATAGATGTGAAAACCAATCCGGAAATAATTTTCCCGAAATCCAAGATTGGGTTATGTTATAGACTCTACCAATTCCAACAGGTGTCTGGGAATATGGGGTGCATGTTATTCCTCTAAGCTGTAAATTCAATCCACAGGTTCAATTAACGTCTCGATGTACATATGTACATTGTAATTTTTCTTCAAAAAAATGCATATTGCCTGGAACTGTGAGATATATTTAGGTAGGTAAATAATTACTGAAACTTATACATATATCTGCTAGCATACGTGATATGTTTCTGCTAGGTATAAGGGAAACTGCCCAATTGCGTATCATATTATGCCCCCCCTCCCCACTAAAATACGATGCAATTTGATTTTTGTTAAAAATAGACATCCCTTACCCCGATAATTTTGTTTAAAAAATAAATAGTGCTGAAAAAAAATTTTAAATATCTTATATTAAACTTTACTACCCCAAATTAGGTATACTTGTTATCCCCCCCCCCCTTAACCAAGATAATTTTTTTAAAAGTAAGGGAGTTGATCCTAATGTTGCGGGCTTGAATCCCTTTGTGGGACGTGGGACGGGCCTTTCAATGAGACCGTGTAAACAAAGGGCCCATTCCCAGTAGATGCTTGCACAAAAAGATCCCTCACTGCTCAATGGTCGTCATTTCTGACAGTTCCTATTATAGGAAAGAAAGTGCAGCTCTCCTCCTGCAAGCCCTCATATGAGGAAAAAATTTTAAGAGGGACATTAAAAAAAATACATTGTACTATCAATCTTTAACAAAAATTTAACGTCCCTCGGGGAATTTATCTCTTATGAGATATTGCCATTACCAGTGAAGTTGCTGTCGCGAGGGGATGCTCTGCTTAGCGGTGCCCTTGTTTACAAAACACAAACCAGGTCTCTATCAAGACTGTAGCTCTGTGGGTTTGAAGGTGTAACGGGGGGGGGGGATGTATCACTGGACATGAAACTGATGCAATGTTTGATTCTTGGTTTATTATTTTTGTTGTGTATGTTCATGTTCAGTGCATTTAAAGATACTGTTCTGAAAGAAAGTGATAGAAATATCTTTCTTTAGTAAAATAGCAACACAGTTTATCAAAATTACAAACTGCTGCAACACTGTTCATCAAAGTTTAAAAAAAATGCTGAACAGAGTTAAGTTTCTTACTTGTTTATCTGCTTGTGTACTAAGTTATATCAAAATCAGACCAAAACTATAGATAAAGCATTTTGAAAAATTGGTTACAAACAAACAAGTAGATGATTGGATGATGCACACTTTACTTTTGCAGTAGAATTTGGTCTCTGACCAGTAAAGATTAAAAATAGCCCATGAAAGACTGAAGTTGAAATTATTCCCATAGTTCAAATTTTGTACCAAAATTACAAAATTCCTTCTGAAACTTAATTTTTCGTAGTATTTCAATACACAAATTTTTCGTAGTATTTCAATACACAAAAAACAACTTTCATACATAGATTTCCTTATCATACTTTTATATGAAATCTCGATACAAAATAACTGTTATAAAACAATAAAATAGCTGTTAAATCCAAGCTATAAGGGAGGCCTCTTAGACTTTTTCACAAAGGCTCCGCACATTTTAAACGCCATAATTACTAATATAAATCAAAGTAAGAAATAGACAACTTTTTTTATAATAATAAAAGGGCATCATCTTTCTTTGGGAACAAAGCAAGTAACACTTCATATGAAAAACAGTAGAGTAAAGTTTGCCATTTGAATGAGTGTCCCAATCATCAGGCATTGTCCAGAAGCAAAAGCTCTATCATATAGATTGCTACTGTTAAATTGCATGTTAATTTCTTCATCTTGCAAACGTTAACATGATAAAAATGTAAAATGGGGAAAAATTACAAATATATATATATATATATATATATATATATATATATATATATATATATATATATATATATATATATATATATATATATATATATATATTGCTATATGTACATGATTTTTGGCACAAGATTTATTCTTATAAAAATCAAGGACTACAACCTTTTAAAATTTGGGTTTCTTTTTCTTTTTTTTTTGTTTTATACAGCACTGTTTAGTTTGTCATGTATAATGATAAACTAATCAAAATTGATGATATATCTAAGAATGAAATATTAAAATTGTTTGTCTAATATGATAATGCAATATTTCATTTTGATGAAAAAAACATGCATATACATGTTGTAAATAATGACAAAATGCCTATTGTTTTGATAATGTACTGTAAAGCATTCCCCAAATTTTTTATGTATACTTAATAGAGTAAATTAATTTATATGAACATGGATAAGTAAATTTACAGATGAAATGAACTGACAGAGTTTCACAACTTCTTGGTAAAATTTTAATGTAAGAACTCTGTGTAGTAAATTTAAGGATAAAGCAAAATGATTTTGGTTTCCTTAAAAAGTTAATGATAATACATTTAAATATCAGTATCTCGAACATGGGAACTGAATACCCCGCTTATGTCGAAGTCGATCGCCGGTCCCGACCGTATTCGCTATATATATGATTTAAAAAAACCTGATATCTCGAACACGGTAATCTCGAATACCTGCTTATGTCGAAGTATATTCAAAATAAGCCCTTTTTTTCCTGGCTTATCGCGACGTGTGGTTAATTTTTCGGTCTACTGAACACACCTGGGTATATTCACACATTTCCCAGTGGCAATTAATTAACACCTACAAACCTGGGGAATCTTAATTAGTCCCAAGCTCATGTTGGGTATCTGTGATAGGGTAATTGGTATACGGCTTGGGTGTTTGGTGTTGTCGACGACCGTTTAAAAAGACAACATCGCAGAAATACGCACACTACTACCAGTGCGATACCGATATTGGATTTAATAATATGCTCTGTAAAATTAAAATCGTAAATTCATAAAAAACTTAACATCAAACAGTTATTAATTAAATTGCATTGCGTAATGCACAGTGGTTGATTACAGGTTTATCTCGTATTTAAATAGATAACCATGACAGCCATTTGCAGTTTTCATTGTTATTTCGTAAACTATATCACCCCTACTAATGTTATTGTGATTTAAATTCAAGACACGTGGTTTAGTTTTACCTATTCAAAGGTTAAAGGGTAGATCCGGTTTTATAAATAAAATTGGCAGTAAACAGGAAATTGCTATACTCTGTTTCTTCCGAAAACATGTCCTGTGAAAAATGTGTTTCCACACCTTTCTGAAAGACTTTCATGATTTTCAACAGAAATGGGTGGCTTAAATGGGGGGGGATAATAATTAAAACATCTTATAGTTAACTGCAAAAATTACAGCTCACTAGAGACCGATACGCTGGTAAAATAATGTGTAATATCATCGTCACTGACAAACCTTTGTTTGCCTTATATGGCTATTACTATTAATGCGCACAGCTTACCACGAGCAACTGACCAATTGTTGATTGAATACGTTTACGCCAAATACATGTTTACATGTTACTTCGAACACGTGGTTCAGGTCAATCTATGATCATGTCAATGGAGTGCAAAATAAAAAAAATGTTCTTATGAACAAATGCAAACATTTGAAACTAAGAAATATATCACGGGCGTTTTTAATTTGTTGTTAACTAGAGAAAAAAAATATGTTTAATAAAATGTATACGTAGTTAGTGTCAAGTTCAAAACATCAGCACTTCAAGGGTAAGGAAAACGAGCAGCTTCTCGTATGCATTTAAATGGAAACATTTTTGACATAACTGTACTCGTGATCACGTGTTTTCGCCAGGGAATCCACCTGGCAATTGTATTCACATAGTACAATAAAGGAATTTATCAAGCGTAAAATTCCTGTAGTATTCTTATAGTAACCCATAATGCAATTCTCATTCATCTGATTTGTCAGTTAAAGTCACATTGGTGCCTCAATTGCTAATCTGACGCCAAAAAGTATAGTCCCGATTCCCATGCAAAATATTTATCCAAAAAGAAATTTTAATTCATGACAGCAGAAAATTGTATCAGAGAATACTTAAAAATAATTTAAACTTGAATGAATTCAAGAAAA
>NW_026924613.1:0-24331 GCF_032062105.1 Saccostrea cuccullata | reverse complement strand
GACTCTAGGGATAGGGTAAGGCCACAATGGTTGATCAAAGATTTACATATGAATAAGTAGGAAAGATTTTTAAAAACTTCTTTTAAGAAAAAAAAAACAAAAACAAAGATATGATTTTTCTTATATGAAAGCATAATTGGGTAATATTAATTCAAATTTGATCCAAACAAGAGCCTTTGGGGTGAGAAGGGCACTCAACAGGTGATCACAGTTTTAGTGAATATATAGATCATTTTAAGATCTTCTTCTCAAGAACAGCAAAGCCACGATTGGTCATTACAGAATCTTTTTTTTATAAATTTTCCCGACACCTTATTTTTTGCTAAATAGTCATTGACTTTTTATATATAAGCAAGATAAAACATTCAAGAATTGTGGTAATTGCTTCATGTAACATCTTTAGGAATGCTAACGAACATTAGAATGACATTTTTTCGCGAGCACATTTTCTCGCATAATTGCACGAAAATAAAATTCTTGCAAATACAAAGTGATTTACGGTAGTGTTCATTCAAAGTTGTTTAAATCATGGCATACGAGGGTAGGATAAGACCATTAAACAAAAATATAACTTATAGAAAAAAATGTCTAATATTGGGTACAAATTAAAACTGAATTTATAATTTGTTAATGAATATTAGACTAAATACCAGCATATCGATTATCTTGATTATCCTATTTCTCCTGCTTTTGGGCAACAAACCTTAGTCTATCAGTTACTTTCTTTCCCCATGGATCTTCTATGGATTGTTATTTTATACTAAGGTGTCTGTTATGGTCATTTGGCTTCTTGTATGCTCTACAGCAAATACAATTTATCATTGAGTCAAATGCTTACTGATGTTTTTCATACCAATGATTAGTCCATTATTTATAGACTGTATTGACGACGGATTTTTTCCGTTATTTCCTGATCATGACAAGGAGCACACGGCGAGTGTGACCGGTCGGCAGAGGATGCTCACTCCTCCATGGAACCTGATCCCACCTCTGATGTTTCGAAGGTCTGTGTTTGCTCTGCTCTTATTTTGTATTTTGTTTAATGGACTCTGAGATTAAATACTGTTCGTTATTTCCATATCCTTCTTGTTATGTTGTCAAGATTTGATTTTCTTAAAGGGTGTCGCTGTAGGACGGCAAGGCGGACAATTTTCACAGCGCACCAATCCTGAACTTATAGAACACTAAGTGAAAATGAAATACAAAACGTTGCCAGGGATCCACGACCGAAGATTTCTCTGATGCTGTATTGACTATTGCTATTGCATTTTTGAATCTTGATAATGGAATCTTTGAAAAGAACAAAATCACAAATAAATAACAATATTTAAAACGAATCTTTTGTGGAACCTTGAGAGGCAAGTTAGTTTCTGATGAAAGTAATTTCTCTTGAGCAATTAACTTTAGTATAATCTTTTTAAAAAATATTTAAGGCATGTCACTCGTCCGTTATCAAGGCAAATTTCATCAGAACACCTTGCTTCAAAACTCCCTTACAATTCAAACACCGCAAAGTGGTTTCTATATACGTTAAAGAAATACGCACACTAACTCTCGATTCCTTCCTACATTTTGCAATCATTTAATTCAATGTAGATTTAACATCCAAATAATATAATACTTTCTAGTGTAAAAGGTAACACAATAATTTATGCGCATTAATTGTTGTGATTGTTTAATAATACATATCATTCAAAGTATCTTAATAAAAGAAGATTATAATTATTACAATGATTACATCTGATAAAATAAGTTGAAGACAAAAGTGACTGTCATAAGAGTGAAAATTTAATTGCAAAATGGACAAGTTATTTGTACTGTTGCACAGTAAGATATACACTGACCTAAAACTTGCAATTGTGAATCATATTCAATGAGTAATAAAAAGGAATAATTTTTGGTTGACAAGTTTTCCTGTATGCTCATTGTTTAGGAGATTGATCCCTCGGAAGTTCCTTAACTTCTTGGGGATCTATCTTACAAACTTTAGCGTTGCAGAAAATCTTGCTTACCAAAAGTTATTCCTCTTTAAGTGTTTTCATGCGGATTTATGATATTTATTGCCACCATAAAGATTTTCAATTTTTGCACTGCAAATTTATACCCCATTCGGGATATTTTGTCATATTTAATGAATAATAATTTAACAAATACCTCTCAAAAATCCTTTTTATAGCTCATTTCACGAGTGACATAGCTTAAGAAAGAGCTTACCTTACCACGTAGTCTGCCTTGATTACTTTTGAATTGTAAAGATTATTTAATTCCGAGCGAGTTTTTAACTCTTTGCATGAGACCCCAAGAACAAACATAAGAGATATTGCGAGTGTTAAATCGATTATTATCATTTTGCTGGCATAAAATGCAGGTAAAAATTCACAAATTACTTAAACGTTCAATCAGAATTTAATATATCATTTGAGAATCTGTCCTTCAACTAAGTATATGCATGATGAGCATGTTTTTATAACAGAATTTAAAACGAAAGCACGGTTGATTGGATTTCACCGAAATTTGTATAACATCCAAATGTGTGCAAGATCAATACAAACAAGAAAAGGGTCTACTCATATATAATAAGGGAAACCCAGTTACGTCAATACATGGTAAACTGAGCCAAAATAATTTTTAAAAAGTCGTTTAAAGTCCGATGATTGCGTTTTGAAAATCAGGTCTTCATTTGTTGAAATGGCTCATAAAATTGTTGTTATCCAAAGTTATTTTTAAAATATCATTTTTTAAAGTTAAGGTAGGATTCTTCTTTGGTTTCTGCGTAGATGAAATATTCAATGAATATTTGCGTACATGACTTATATATTCAGGTGAAAGAGATTCAAAAGAACATGTTTTTTTTTCTTTCTTTTCTCATCACAATTGTACGAAAACTAGCAGGGAATTTAATTTTGGCGGAAAATTGGCGTATGAAAATATCTTCTTGTCTGCCTCTCAAAATTATTATAGAACAATGAATTTAGGTATAATTTTCACACAATCAAAGACTTGAAGAATTTTTCTTTAGCTAATGTTATTCCGTAAAGAAGTTAATTTACTCTCTTTGTGAACTGTCAATTTTTTTTTGTTTTTTGATTATTTTCTATCTCTATTTTTCCATATGTGAAAAAAAAAATAAAGGGCGCTGATGAGAATAACTTAAATATCTTAGAAATTAAATATCCATTGAAGGGTCTTCTCACAAGGATTACATATATGAAGTATGAAAGCCTTATCCCTTACTGTTCAAAAGTTAGGGCCAAGGTTAAAGTTTTTGTCACAAGTATGGAAATCTACAAGGTCAAAGGGTCAAGATTGTTGGTATCCAATGAAAGTTCTTTCAACAAACATTACATATTTGAAGTATAAATGTCCTGGTGTCTACTGTTTAAAAGATATAGCCAAAGTAAGAGTTTAAAATTTTCATGTAAAAGTGGGTCAAATTCCAAGGTCAAGGTCAAAAGGTCAAATTTGGTGGTACTTAAAGAAAAGTCTTGTCACAAGGAATACACGTATGATATATAAAAGTCATAGCTCCAATAAATCAAAAGTTATGGGCAAGGTTAAAGTTTTTGCGGCTAGAGAGACAGCTAGACAGACGGACGGACACGACAAAAGCTATAAACCCCTGAAACTTAGTTTACGGGGGCATAAAAATCTTAAGGTAGTAATAGTTGTACTGGTTCAAATTGGGGCCCCAGGGGTAGGGCTGAACCATAATTTGTGAGGGGGTGTCAACTGAATGAATTAAAAAAATTATCTGCTCAATAACAGCAAAGTCAGTTGTTATATTGATATGGAAGCATCATCAGGTTGTTAAAATTCAAGCCCCCCCCCCTCCCCGATGTAAACTCTCAATACTGAAGTGATTTTTGTTTTGTTTTTTTCTCTAGCCAGTGTGCTAAGGTGAGCAAAACCGCCCATGAGCCTTTTGTTTTTTTTTTGCACTATTTTCGTGATGAATGCATCAGTATTTGACTACTTGATCATATACAGTAAAGCACGCATATAACGAAATATCAAAAACACCTATCTTGAAACAGTCCCTTTTACTTAAACTTTTACTATCTATGCTTATTTTTAATTTGAAAAACACTGTATCTGGTACAAGTATTTTAGTTAATTACAGGTATGCTAAGAAAATATAAAATTTTAAAATAATAATGTTTTCAGATATTGATTCCCATGGGACGTGGGTCACAAAAATCGTACTTTGAGACAATCCTTAGAGTATTATACGCATTTATTTCACATAAATCCTACTTTATCACTATCCCTAGATTTTTAAACAAATTCAAATTATTATTTTTATTTAGTGTAAAAGTAAACTGAAGAATAAGGAAAAAACGACACAATTTATTTTGCCAAGGTATTTTCAATGAAAATTTTCCCCCAAAATATGCCATTCACCAGAGTTTGACACACACCCTTAAAAATTCTAGGTCGATGACCTATTTATTTTTTGGCATTATTTGCTACTAAATTATCTTGTTAACATTGCCTATCTTAATATGAATAAAAATTCTATTGCAGGATTTTTAAAATCATCACTTTTATACCAAAAACTCGCTTTTTCCCATTACTTCCTATAGTAATCATCGATTTTCGTTACCTACTTTTCAAACGCTCCCTATTAAAAATCTATACTATATCGATGACCACATATTTTTTTCATCGATTTTAACTCACAAAAAGTCACTTTACCTCATATTAAAATTTGAGTAAATTTTCTATTGTAGAAATGAATTAGGTCCGTCGTCGTTAATCATGAAAAACTAGTGCTAATTGTAACGGGGACCGTTACAGATGTTCCCCAAACGCTCCCCATCTCCCTTTTGGTGCCATATTCCCTATAAGCTTCATTAAATAAGACAAACTTTATGCATTTGAGACTTTAACAACGTTTACCCAGAAGGGTACCAAGTTCATTCAAATTTTAGCATTGCACGCATGCGCATGTGAATGCATGTGCGTAATGACCATATTATCTTGTCTACACAATCTATATACTTTGATATACTAAATATTAAAGTATTTAATCCAAAAGTATTAAAGAATACGCTCATTCAAGAGTATTTTTGATTTTACCCATTTCACATGCACGCACGTGCATACATGAGCATGGTGACATACCTTCTTGTAGAGGTTCATTACATCTATCTATGTTCTAAATCCCATTCCGTTTGGTTGAAAACCAAGGTAGTTATAGCTGATTAAAGTTTCAGCCAATCAGATTGCAGCGTACGTTCACGCACGTGTATTGATGTGCATGGTGATCATACCTTCTTGTAGAAGTTCATTACATCTATCTATGTTCCAAATTTCATCTTGTTTGGTTGAAAACTAAGGGAGTTATAGCTATTTAAAGTTTCAGCCAATCAGATTGCAGCGCACGTACACGCACGTGTATGGATGTGCATGGTGATCATACCTTCTTGTAGAAGTCTATTATATCTATCTATGTTCCAAATTCCATGCTGTTTGGTTGAAAACCAAGGGAGTTATAGCCATTTCAAGTTTCAGCCAATCAGATTGCAGCGCACATGCATGCACGTGTTTTCATGAAAATTGTTATAGATCAGTTTGTAGGATATCCTAATGCATGGCTATGTTCAAAATTTCAAAGGATTTCATCAAAAAACAAGAAAGATTTTGAGACTTTAGTTTCAGCCAACCAGAGCAAAGCACACGTGCATGCGCGTGAGATCTTGCTATTTTGACCATGTCATATTGTCTATGCTACTACTATATCCTTATATTATGAGTTTCAAAGCATTTCATTAAAAAGGTAAAAATTTACGCCTACATCAATTAAATCAGTCATTTCACGTGTTGCTCGTGCGCGCTCTTGCACGCATGTGCACGCAAAATGGCATGTTGACAATGTCATCTTATCTACATTTATAATATGTATATATATTCTTAATATCAAAGCATTACATCGAAAAATGTAAAAGTTACGGCAATTTCAAGTACATTGGTCATTTCACGTGTTGCACGTGCGCGCTCTTGCAAGCACGTGCGCGCAAAATGACCTTCGTTCCGCAAATCTACATAACATGCCTACTTACCCTAAAAAGGTTTCCCCTTAATCAGATGTGTACTTTACAAGATCATTCGCGGACAAAATTTTCCCGAGAAGAAAAATAATAATAATAACTAGAAAAGAAACTCGTTGCGAGCAACGAGAGGTCTTCCGTCCGATTCAGAAAAGAAAAGTAAAATCAAACTGAAAAATTGATTTTAAAAATCGGAAACACGGGGGATCAAACCCGGGTCGCCAGCGTGAAAATCCATTGCGGTACCCATTACACCTTTGGGAACCCACTTCAAATTAACATTCGAATATCGCGAGATTGTTTTTTTTTTATTCCAACATACATTTCATTTTTTTAAAATTCAGTTTGGAATTATAAAATGAGAGCTAGCTTGCCAACTTTGATCAAGATGATCAGATCGGAATTTGTTACTTGAGTTTTAACAGTAATTTTTAGGATAGATATTCTATTAGTGATGAACAGATGATACTGTTTTCTTTCCTTTTTTCGATATGTATTCAACTTTTTATTCCATGCAACTCCATATACAGGCCTGCCAATGTTATATATTTCTGCACTATTGTCGCAATTTGTCTACTAATTAAGTCGGGTCACGATACATTATTTTGTGCCAAACGTCACAAGTAGTTCTTAACGCTATCCTTTGAAATGTTTGATCTATTGCATGGATGTGATAGTTTCAATGAAAATTAGAAATGTATCTTCTTATAACCGGAATTTTGAGCGTTAGAATGTATATTTATCACATTATACAAATATAATATCGTATACGGCCAAGTAACACTAAAGCAGTTAATTCGGTAAGATTTTCCACGAATTTGGTATCCTGTTTACCCCCAAAGTGGAGATGAGTTACACGTTCATGAAAAGACTGGAATGATTCACTGAAAAAAAAAATCACTCGCCCTCCGACGGTGAAGAAATCTGACACTATTTATTCAATAACTTGCATTTATTACAAGAATATTTATATTACCTTTAATAAACAATCTCTTTAAAAATGTTTTTCTTATTTTTGTCTTTTCTATTCATTTAATATGTCACAAGCCTGCGTGGAAAAATAAACAGAAGTCAAGTAATACTTCAGAAACATAGTGAAAATTAAGTTAGGCAAGTTTCTTGAAAAGCTATTACTTATAACCATGGTTTAAGATAAGTTTTCCCTGGTGCAAAACAAAAGATTGTAGTCATCATATTTCCACTTGTAGTCATGTTGCATTCTACTTTGATATGCAGACAAAAGCAATTTCAATAGACGTTGAGGAAACCTCATATTAAAACTATACTCAATGCAATGTAATTGCGATGTAGAAATCTAAAGAATCCTTTACATTTCATAAATCTTTTTGGTAGAAGTTTCGTTCATCTAAACGCTCAGCTGACCTTCTAGAACCCGACTTGCTTAATGGCGGAGTTTACGGAGACCGCCGCCATCTTGGACACACTTCAGATTTTTAAATGCGAATATCTAGTGTGTGGATTGATCAATTCTTAAATAAATTGTATATTAGGCTTTTCCAGTAGGATCTTAATTACCATCTATTACATCAAACAAAAATATTGAGAAACAAAAAAGTTGAAAAAGTGCATATTTTGAATTCACTTCCTGTAGCGACCGGAAGTACTGACGATGCAAACGAAGGCAAAATTGCACATCTATAACTCATGGTCTATCATCTCTAACAAGTCTCCAGTTAATATCTTGAGCCGTTTTTGAGAACATTCGAAGACAAAATTGCATTTTAAAATCAGGAAATTGCCCATAACTTGGCACTGGTAGCGAATTTTCCAAAAAACGGAATTTTATATAAAATTCATGTAATGACCTATAATTCCTGAAATTTTCAATGAAATCCACTGAATAGTTTACGAGAAATCGCCTGCACAAAATTTGGTCAGAAGAAAAAAGAATAATAATAATAAGAAGAAACAATAGAATCACTATAAGGTCTTCCGTTGAGACGGAAGACCTTAACTAGATACGATCTCGTTGTGAACAACGAGTGGGTCTTCCGTTCGATTCTTGATGTGATGAGATAAGACTTTGAATTAGATTTTCATTATAACGTAATGATTTTCCACAATCTGTTAAAAGACATTGAATAATAAAGACTTTTGGCCCCTCACGACCCCTAAAATTAGGGATCAGCCCTTTTTTCTTCATATCATTTTAAAGCTCTCAGGATTATAAACACTTTTTGTTCAACAACTATTCAAAGATTCTTTTTTGTTTTCGAGTTATTCGGAAAAGAAATAATATGTTGACGGTACGACCGTTATGGCGAGCGCAGATGTTTATTTTCTTAGAATTTAAATCGGGCTCGTAAGTCAAACTGCACGTGACATTTGAGGTGTCTAGACTCTGACGTCACATGACGCCGTATGTAAGTTACATTTCCCCCAAAGAACTCTGAACAATGCTGAAAATAAATGAAGAATGTTTCGTTTGCTATTTATCTTTAATATTTCTCCATTAAATCAGGGCATGTTTACTTTTAGTAGAACTTTTGCTACTATTCTCACGAGAACGTAGCTTTAACGTAACTTAAACAAGTGATGCATTGTGGGTCCAAATTACGGCATCAAAAATTTCTATCGAATGAATGTGCAGTAGTCTGAATTTTCTCTTCGCACAGGCGTTGCTTTAAGAGCTCGCAGTGACGAGCGTCGCTTCGCGACGCTCGCTTTTAAGGGACCAGCCCTTCAACTCCCTAATGCGGACGTTTAGCGAAATATGAAAGGTTGCATATTGTTAAGAACATTATTTTGAACAACTTTTGTTCAATATTGCTTATCAAAATATTTCTCCCTTTCGAGATATTAAGCATCAAAGATTTAGCATTCTGGCCCCTAATTATGTACCATGCGATATGAAAATCATAATATATAGCTGTAGATGGTTGAGATGAACATCTATGCTTCAGTAATGTATTACAAAATATTAACCTATAAAGAATTATCAATTGAAGCATTTTAGCCCCTTTTAGCCCCTAATTTGAGTGCCCAGACCCTTTTTCGGGATCTCATCTTAAAGATCTTAAGATTTTGAACATTTTGTTTTCAACAATTGTTAAGAAATTCTTTTTCGTTTTTGAGATATTAGAAAAAGAAATTTTTAGGGGCCAGCCCTTCAACTCCTTAACGGGGACGTTTAGCAAAAAATGAAAGGTTACATATTGTTTAGAACATTATTTTGAACAACTTTTGTTCAATATTGCTTATCAAAATATTTCTCCCTTTCGAGATATAAAGCATCATAGATTTAGCATTCTGGTCCCTTGTGGCCCCTAATTATGTACCATGCGATATGAAAATCATAATATATAGTTGGAGATGGTTGAGATGAACATCTTTGCTTCAGTAATGTATTACAAAATATTAAGTGATAAAGAGTTATCAAAAAAAGACTTTTTGCCCTTCTTGGTCCCTAATTCGAGTGCCCAGCCCCTTTTTCGGGATCTCATCTTGAAGGTCTTAAGATTTTGAACATTTTTTGTTCAATTACTATTTAGAAATTCTATTCCATTTTTGAATTATAAGCAAAAAAAATATTTAAGGGCCAACCCTTGAACTCCTTAATGGGGACGCTTAGCAAAAAATGAAAGGTTGCATATTGTTCAGAACATGATTTTGAACATCTTTTGTTCAATATTGCTTATCAAAATATTTCTCCCTTTCGAGATATAAAGCATCAAAGTTTTAGCATTCTGGCCCCTTTTGGCCCCTAATTATGTACCATACGACATGAAAATCATAACATATAGTTGGAGATGGTTGAGATAAACATCTTTGCTTCAGTAATGTATTACAAAATATTAACTGATAAAGAGTTATTGAAAAAAGACTTTTGGCCCCTCTTGGCCCCTAATTCGAGTGCCCAGCCCCTATTTCGGGATCTCATCTTGAAGGTCTTAAGATTTTGAACATTTTGTGTTCAATAATTGTTCAGAAATTCTTATTCGTTTCTGAGCTAATAGCAAAAGAAATTTTTAGGGGCCAACCCTTCAACTCCTTAATGGGGACGTTTAGCAAAAAATGAAAAGTTGCATATTGTTTAGAACATTATTTTGAACATATTTTGTTCAATATTGCTTATCAAAATATTTCTCCCTTTCGAGATATAAAGCATCAAAAATTTAGCATT
Organism: Saccostrea cuccullata; assembly: GCF_032062105.1. Lineage (NCBI taxonomy): Eukaryota > Metazoa > Mollusca > Bivalvia > Ostreida > Ostreidae > Saccostrea > Saccostrea cuccullata. The sequence goes on along the minus strand of NW_026924613.1, from coordinate 14,137 downwards.
CTGGCCCCTTGTGGCCCCTAAGTATGTACCATATGATATGAATATCACAATATATGGTTGTAGATTGTTAAGCTCAACATTTTTTGTTCAGTAATATATACCAAAATATTGATTGTTAAAGAGTTATCGATCAAAGACTTTTGGCCCCTTTTAGCCCTTAATGTGATGAGTCAGCGCTTTTTTCTTGGTATAATATGAAAGATCTCGATGTTTTGCACAAATGATGTTCAGTATGTTTTAACAAAATAATTATACTTTAAAAGATATGAAGCAAAATGTCTTAAAAAATCACTCATGATTCGTGTCCTAAATTTTGACCCCTACCGAGCTTCCATACTAGAAACTTTCGGAAAATTTCCTGACCCAGGTGCAACATGGCAACATGTCCTCTATTATCACTGAAAATTTCAGCGCTCTAGCTTGAGCCGTTATTGAGTTCTGTCACAGACACGAAGGTCATCTGAATTTTAAGAAAAGGGCGATAACTCTAGACCGGAAGTGATTTTCAAAAAATCCTTCGGCCGGAATTAACTTCAGATAATTGTGCACCAACCCTGAAAATTTGAAACAAATCGATCGAAAAATCTCTGAGGAATCGTCGGCACAAAATTTGTGCAGAAAAAAAGAATAATAATAATAATAATAATAATAATAAGAAAATTGAAAAAGAAACAAAAGAATAATAGAAGGGTCTTCCGCTGAAGACGGAAGACCCTAACTAGATGAGATCTCGTTGCGAGCAACGAGTAGGTCTTCCGTTGAATTTCTCGATAAGATGAGATGTGAATTTGACAGAGATAATCGTTAAAAGAGAATGACATTAAGTTTTCCTTCATTAATTTTAAAGTTTCTATTTTTTATCACGATATTCTGAACATCTTTTGTTCAATATAGCATATAAAATATTCCCTCTTTTCGAGACGTAAAGCATAAAAAATATAGCATTTTGGCCTCTTGCAACCACTTATTACGTAACATATGATCAAAACTTCATAATGTATTGTTGCAAATCATTAAGATGAATATCTTTGCTTCTCATAATGGATACTAATCAAAAAATATTGATCATGAAAGAGTTGAAGATGAAAGACTTTTGTTCCCTCTAGGTCCCCAATTGAATCAGTCAGCCCATTTTTCTTGATATCAAATGAAAGTTCTTATGATTTCAAAGACTTTTTGTTCAACACTTCTTCAGAGATTTCTATTTGTTTAGGAGATATGCTAAATAGAAAAATTTAGCGGCCGTTCCTACAAGTCCTTAATGGGGCCGATTTATAAAAATTCAAAGTATGCATATTGTTTAGAACATTATTCTGACCATCTTTTGTTCAATATTGCTTATCATAATTTCCCCCCCTTTTCTGAGATATAAAGCGTCAAAGATTTGATAATCTGACCCCTAATTACGTAACATATGATCAAAATTGAATCAAATATAGTTGCAAATCGTTAAGCTTCATACTTTTGCTTCAGTAATGTATAACAAAATATTGATAATTAGAGAGTTATAAATAAAAGACTTTTGGCCCCTACGAGCCCTTAATTTGAGGGGTCAGCCCCCTTTTCTTGATATGAAATGAAAGGTCTTGTAATTTTGAAAATTATTTGGTCAACACTTATTCAGGGATTTCTAAACGTTGTTGAGATATGGTAAATGGAAATATTAAGGGGTCACTCCTACAAGTCCTTAATGGGGCCGTTTCACAAAAATTCAAAATATGCATATTTTTCAGAATATTATTTTGAACATTTTTTTTTTCTATATTGCTTATCAAAATATTTCCCCTTTTCGAGATATAAAGATTTGACATTCTGGCCCCTTGTGACCCCTTATTATGTAACATTTGATAAAAACTGTATCATATATTTTTGCAAATCGTTATGATGAATACTTTTGCTTCAGTAATGTATAACAAAATACTGATCATTAGAGAGTTATCGATGAAAGAATTGTGGCCCCTCTCAGCCCCTAATTTGCGGGGTTAGCCCCTTTTTCTTGATATCAAATGAAAGGTCTTGTGATTTTGAAGATTTTTTGTTCAACACTTATTCAGAGATTTCCATTCGTTGTTGAGATATGCTAAATGGAAATATTTAGGGGCCACTCCTACAAGTCCTTAATGGGGCCGTTTTACAAAAATTCAAAGTATGCATATTGTTTAGAACATTATTCTGACCATCTTTTGTTCAATAATGTTTATCAAAATATTCCCCCTTTTCTGAGATATAAAGCGTCAAAGATTTGACATTCTGGCCCCTTGTGACCCCTAATTACGCAAGATATGATCAAAACTTTTAGATATATAGTTGCAAATTGTCTAAAATTGAAAAATACCGAAATATCAGGCAGAAAAGGTGATAAAATAATTTGGACAGATGGGGGATCGAACCTGGGTCGCCCGCAGGGGGATCGAACCTGGGTCGCCCGCATGACAATCCAACGCGCTAACCATTTAGTCATTGAGATCGCCGCTTCGAAATTTCAAATGCTAATATCTCGAGATTGGCTTTTCCGATTTTCAAACAAATTACATATTTAAGTTCTGCAGGAGGGTCTCTATCGAATTCAAAAACAAAAATATTAAAAAACAAAAACTAAAAATTGCGTTTTTCAAATTCACTTCCGGTAGCGACCGGAAGTATTGATGACACACGTAAAGGTGATTCTGCAAAGCTAAAAGTCATGAACTATCATCTCAAATTAGTCTCCAGTTCATATCTGAAGCAGTTTACGCTACCAAGTTCAGACAAAATTGCATTTTAAAATCAGGAAATTGTCGATTTCTCACGACCGGAAGTGACGTCATCAACAACAAAAATTTCCAATAAGGTTCAGATCAGTACCTATTAGATGTGAATGTTTCATGAGAATCGCCCCAGTAGTTTACGAGAAATCGCGTGCACAAAATCGGTAAGAATAGGGAAAAAGAAACCGAAGAATAACAAGAAGGTCTTCCGTTGGAGACGGAAGACCTTAATAATAACTAGAAACTCTTGTTGCTATAGCAACAAAGAAGGTCTTCCGTTCTCCTCTATTTATCTGCATGAATGAGGTTTTATCTATGTTAAAAAGGCATATAATATTTAAAATGATTTCAAGAAAACAAACGACCGGAGGTGTAACTTACCAAGATTCTCGACGTTACTTTAGACAATTATAGTCTTAATAACATTTAATACAAAAATCATTTTCATTTATTCTTTTATCACTTTCTCTGACGACTGAAAGTGACATCAGACGCAAGTTATCCTATATCTGGTGCCCAATCTTTATGGTTTACAAGTAATAGCTTTTCAAAAAAGCTTGCCTGACTAATGCAATCAATATCTATGGAACCTGTAATCATGATAAGTTATTTATATAAACGTTTACATTGGGGTGAGGGGTAATTATTTCATTAGAGTAAATTATGAAGACGTCGAACAAAACATCATACATTAATTTTAAGTTGTTTGCTTCTTATGAAAGCAATGGACAGCCTCGTATTTGAAAGGGGGGGGGGCTAGAGAATATTTTTTCCACTTACCTGCAAAAAAAAGAAATATGCACAAAGTTGGAAATCCTATTTCGTGGGGGGGGGGGGGAGGGGGGGTCCTGAACAATTTTTTTTCAGTGTAAAGTTCTTTCTGTACCAATTTTTTTTAGCATTAAATACTACATTTCTCTTTAATAAATTTTCTGTTATATATACAGGGGGGTCCAATCTTTCAATTAACATTTCCTATATATAGTAAAAGTAAGGTTGGGAAAAAAGTGGGGGGACAGCCTCCTCCCCCCACCCCCTGTTGCTACGTGTCTGATGGAAAAGGAACAGTGATATTTTATTTAAAAGGTATATTTTGTATGTGTTTTTATCTGTTTTTCGTTTGTTGTATAGGGACGCCTGTGGAGTGTTACAAATACTTCGAACTCAGGACCAATGAGCAGTTTCGTGTAATTTTTTTCGTGCTAACATGCACCTACTGCGACTTGGGACTTGGTTTTAAACGGTCTCATCCTAAGGACCGATCTCCACGTCCTGCAGTGGATTCGAACCCGCGACGTAAAGCTCAGCTCCTCATTCCGCAACTCTATAAATGGTTTAAGAAGATGTAGTAATTAAATAATTGAAATGAACTAATGAATTAAAGTATGCTGGAAAACAGTGTCTATGTAAAGGTTATATATTGATTTTAAAATTAAAATTTAGAATTAGATTCAACTGCATAGATTACCAGGAAGACAGCTGAGAATATGATAACTACAAGAAATAAATGAATCGTTATGATTAACATGCAGAATATGTTTAAGTATTATAAATTTTGGGTATGCCAGAGCATGAACGATTGTTGGAAACAGCCAGTTTTCCTCTTAAGAACATTTTTTTTCCGTTTCGTTTCATTTACTTTAATTGATGTTACTTCTAACTTCTTTCACAATATCACCGATAATGTTTTTCCCCCCAAAGTTCGAAATTCCGATAAAAAGATGAAGTTTTCATTTCCATTTAGTGCAGTAGAATCATCCAGGAAAAGGGCGCGAAGATATACACGTGACATTTGGCACAAATGATTGTGACACCCCTTATCTCGAAGACAAATGGACTCATCCAATAGTACAGAAATACAGAAAAAAGGTCAAACGGACATGTCCGTATATGAAATTGCCTCAAATAAAAAGCTGCATGCAAAAAAAACTAAAGGAAATAAACACATCAATATATTGCATCAGTAAGACGGTTATTTTTTCTGCTAAATGTTTTGTTGAAACGGATGTAACAGATTCCAGTGAAAATCAGCATGCACAAAATTCTGCTGGCTAACTGTGACCTCTTCTCTTCGCACCTCGGAAATATCAATCCTTATACAGCCTGACGCCGTGACGTCAGGCAATTATACATGTAAGTTCAGTGTCTTGATCTCTTGCAGATTAAGAGATCTCGTAATGTTAGCTTAATAAAATCATGTGACCGGAAGTACATTTTTCGAAAAAAGAAATTTGAAGTTACTCTAGACATTTCAGTCTGAATAACATGTCCTTAAATCATTTCTATTACTCTTTTTATAAAAATTATCTATGGGATAGTATGATACTAAATTTACGCAGTTTTTCTCTCATAGTTGTCTTTTCTATTTCCAGTGGGACTGACATATTTCAAAACTATAAATAAGATGCTGATAATGTATTACGACGAAAGATTCCATAAAGAAAAGTTGAAACTTTTGATTAATTTGATCACTTCCTGTGATAACCGGAAGTGACGGCGGACGATGTTAACCCAAATACATTTGCCTACTCATCAAGATCTACCATTCCTATAAGCTTGGTGTCTTAATCTCTTGCCGTTTACGATATCTAGCTATGATAACTTCTCATTTTTAGGACAGGAAATCACGCGACCGGAAGTAAATTTTACAAAGGTATTTGACGTTTCTGTAGACATATGCAGTGTGAATAACATATCTAAAAATCATCACAAATACTTTATTTGAAAAAATATTTATGGGAATGAAAAATACTCAAATTATGTAGTTTTTCTCTTATAACCGGAAGTTGTCGTTTCTGTTTCCGGTGGGACTGATATATTTTGAAACTACAAATAGGATTCTATAATGTGATGCTAAAAAAGTTTCATGAAAGAAAAGTTGAAATTTCTGATTTCTTTGATCACTTCCTGTGACGACCGGAAGTGACGGCGGACGATCTTATTCCTAATGTTTTCGCCTATTTGTCAAGATGTACCACTCCTATAAGTTTGGTGTCTTAATCTCTTACCGTTTTTGAGATCTAGCTATGATTACTTCTCATTTTTAGGACAGGAAATCAGGCGACCGGAAGTAAATTTTACAAATATATTTGACGTTACTGTAGACATTTGCAGTCTAAATAACATATCCAAAAATCATGACAAATACTTTATCTATAAGAAATATTTATGGGAAAGAAAAATACTGAAAATATGCAGTTTTTCTCTTATAACCGGAAGTTGTCGTTTTCGTTTCCGGTGGGACTGACATATTTTGAAACTACAAATAAAATGCTATAATATGATGCAAAAAAATTTCAATAAAGAAAAGTTGAAATTTTCGATTTCTTTGATCACTTCCTGTGACGACCGGAAGTGACGCCGGACAATCTTAACCCAATTGGGCTCGCCTACTTATCAAGATCTATTACTCATATAAGTTTGGTGTCTTAATCTCTTACCGTTCCTGAGATATGACTATGACAAAATATTTCTGAAAAAAGCGGAAATCGGACAAAACTGACGACAGGAAGTGAATTTTGAAAAAATGAAAAAAACGTCTGAGCGTATTTTTATTCTGCACCATCCCTGAAAATTTCAAGAAAATCCGTCCAGCCATCTCTGAGAAATCCGTCTTACAAGAAAAGGGGGAAAAAAATAATGATAATAATAATAATAATAACTAGATGCGTTCTTGTTGCTAGGGCAACAAGCAGGTCTTCCGACCGACTTGTCTTTTGCAATCGATGCCGTGTCATCCCATGGAATAAATTACATAATGTATTTTTTTCGTTTACGTTCATTTACAGTAGTTTCTCAACACAGATCGTGATTGTTCCAGGTATTTCACAAAATATCTCTAAATATAGCTTTTAAAAATCGGCAAAATCTTCCACACATGTTGTAAAAGAATGAAAAGTAATTTGCAACTGAAAAAAGACAAAAATAAAGAAAAAATTTGGGGAACGCCCCGAGCGGGATTCGAACCCCCGACAGTGAGACAAAGTTTGGTTCTGTCATATCTTTGTAATAAACGCACGCATGAAAAAAATGAAAACATATATAGATATCGTTGAAGACGCTCTATAAACCCTGTAAATCCGAAAGAAAAATATTGAAAAACAAAAAAATTGAAAAATGAGGCTTTTTGAATTCACTTCCGTTTGCGACCGGAAGTAGGAACGACAAAAAATGAAGGACGTTCGGCACATCTACATTTGATGTTCTTTCATGTCCATGAGTTTCAATGTCATATCTTTAGCCGTTTTCGAGAAAACTGGGGTACAAAAATCCATTTAAAAAATACCAATTTCCCCAAAAATCGGGAATGGAAGCAAATTTTGAAAAAATGAAAAACACGTCTGGAGATATTAACCTGATGCATCTTTCCTATAAAAATCTTTGAAATCTGTACAGACACAGCTGAGATATCGCCATAACTATGAAAAAAAGAATAATAATAATAATAATAATAATAGGAAACCGACGGAAAACAATAAGGTCTTCCGAAGGAAGTCGGAAGACCTTAACTAGATGCTGTCATGAGACAGTAATACCCGCACTAAGGTGTTTGCCTCTAAATACACGCTCCTACATATTGGGCGGCTTTCCAAGGAAATAGTCATAATAATTCTATAATTTACATGTATTAATCAAATTGATTATGAAATTCTCAGACCCTGTGACCTATAACTCAGAACCTCTAATATTTATTTTATACATGCTTAATTCATTATATACCAGTCTGAATTTTATTAATGATGTAAATTCATGCACGGATCTGTCGGGGGGGGGGGGGGGGTCAGGAACCCCCCCCCCTTGAATTTACAAGGTTAAAAAATGTATATACTAAAACAAGGAAAAAGTTACAATGGACCCCCCTTGGAAAATGCAGATCCCCCCCCCCCTGGTAAACACGAATATGTGTAAAATAGGTATGAAAAGTTAAACATTTGCGGCAACAGAAGTCACCACTACATGTACGCCCATCCCACCTCCACGATATAGGTTTTTGACGTTTGGGTGAGATTTACTTTAGGTTTTTTTTTTGATTGTCAATTTCTGGGATAGGATTTTTTTTTACTGAGGTGGATCCCCCCCCCCCCCCCCGGAAAAAAATTCTGGATCCGCGTCTGAAATTAGATTTTGATATATGTTTTGCTCATAATAGGACCTTTTTAAATTTACTACCCCCCCCCCTCCCCCTCGACACCACAATCACACAGCACATACTTTTTGGAATAGGCTAGATGGAAAAGGTTTGTTAAAATATCGTTTGTAATGAATTAATTTAAAATTTGTTCTTGTACTATACATGTGAACATGTAAATTTCTACATTACATCACATTGCGTCACCCATTGTGATATTTATAGATTAAACACCATTTGGCACACCTCGGCCGATTCCCACTTCATCTGATAAGGTGACGGAATCGACGAAAGTTCGCCAAAATTGCACATGGCTGCAGTCTGGTGTGCATTGGATTAATTCATTTTGTGTTATAATTGGATTTATATTTCATGAAGTTTACGAGACACAGGGAGTCGGTAAGTAGAAGTTTTAGTATAGTGGGGAGTAAAATACACCCAAACGATTAGGAAGGGTCAAAGATCATCGCATGCCACACTAGACGAATTTCATATTGTGAAGTTATCTCCCGTTGTCGATGTGACATTCAGTTACTGCCAATACTGGTGCGGATCCAGAATTTTTTTCGGGAGTAGGGAGGGGGGTTCACATCTCAGTCAAAAAATTCCAGCCCAGAATTTCGTGACAAGCAGGAGAAAAAAAATGAAAACAAATAAACAAATAAAAAAACAATGATAGTGATCGAGGTCAATGTTTTCTAAGTTTATAGGGAGAGGATGTCAAGAGTCATTTTTTACTTCCTACAGTATATAGTCTTGTTTAAATAACAAAGCAAATGCCAGATGGGGGGGGATTCCAATCTTCCTACCCACTTCCTGTCCCTGAAATAACAATCTATTTTGTGATTCCAGTTAAATAGTATATTTTTTTCATTTGACTAATTATTATACATATTTTGTTTCTTGTGTTTATAGTATGTCTGTCTATAAGTCTGCAAAAATTAAATCCTTGCTAGCTTGCCCATAAGTTTTAAGTGGGATGGGCTATACATATAGCTTCCACATTTTATAGGTTTATTTCTTGTGACAATTTAATAAGACCTTTTATTTGGGTACCATTAATTTTTACCTCTGATCGCTTGACATGGGATACACATTTTTACAAGAAAAATACCAAACTTTAAACTCTGCCTAAATTTTGATCAGTAGGTGCTAGGGCTTTCATACTTATCATGATATATTGTATTCATTTTGAACTGTCAACAGGTATAAATATGTTTTACCTTGACCCTAGAGTTTGAACCACTTAAAAAACAAGAGGCCCATGGGCCACATCGCTCACCTGAGAAGCTTTGACAATTCTGTTCATTACCAGATTTCCTCCTTGTTATACATAATGCATCCCCACCCTACCTCTATGATCATAACTTAGACATTTTGAAATCTACACTACCCAATGATCCTTCCATGGGCACATATGTTTCAGCTTTTCTGGCCCAGTGGTTCTTGAGAAGAAGATTTTCAAAGATTTTTCCTATATATTTCAATGTAAAACTTTGATACCCCATTGTGGCCCCGCCCTTCCCCCGGGGGTCATGATTTGAACAATTTACAATCTACACTACACCAGGATGCTTCCACATAAGCTTCCCTTTTTCTGGCCCAGTGGTTCTTGAGAAGAAGATTTTCAAAGATTTTTCCTATATATTTCTATATAAAACTTTGATTCCCCATTGTGGCCCCGCCCTTCCCCCGGGGGTCATTATTTGAACAATTTAGAATCTACATTATACCAGGATGCTTCCACATAAGTTTCAGCTTTTATGGCCCAGTGGTTCTTGAGAAGAAGATTTTCAAAGATTTTTCCTATATATTTCTATATAAAACTTTGATTCCCCATTGTGGCCCCACCCTTCCCCCGGGGGTCATTATTTGAACAATTTAGAATCTACATTGTACCAGGATGCTTCCACATAAGTTTCAGCTTTTCTTGCCCAGTAGTTCTTGAGAAGAAGATTTTCAAAGATTTTTCCTATATATTTCTATATAAAACTTTGATTCCCCATTGTGGCCCCGCCCTTCCCCCGGGGGACATTATTTGAACAATTTAGAAACTACGTTATACCAGGATGCTTCCACATAAGTTTCAGCTTTTCTTGCCCAGTGGTTCTTGAGAAGAAGATTTTCAAAGATTTTTCCTATATATTTCTATATAAAACTTTGTTTCCCCATTGTGGCCCCGCCCTTCCCCCGGGGGTCATGATTTGAACAATTTAGAATCTACACTACCCCAGGATGCTCCCACATAAGTTTCAGCTTTACTGGCCCAGTGGTTCTTGAGAAGAAGATTTTTTAATGACCCAACCCTATTTTTGTCTTTTCTTGATTATCTCCCCTTGCGAGGGGATATGTCCCTTCATTTTAACAATTTAAATTCCCCTTCACCCAAGGATGCTTTGTACCAAGTTTGGTCAAAATTGGCCCAGTGGTTCTTGAGAAGAAGTCGAAAATGTGAAAAGTTTACAGACGGACAGACAGACAGACAGCTAGACGGACAGACGGACGGACAGACAGACAGACGGACGGACGACGGACAAAATGTGATCAGAAAAGCTCACTTGAGCCTTCGGCTCAGGTGAGCTAAAAAACTAACCTTGGCAATTAACTTTTGAACAGGAATTACTAGAGATTTCTTTATTTAACATGTGCATTCCTTGTGACAAGACTTTCTTCTGATACTACAGACCCTGAGACGTGCTACTACCCCACACGCTCGCTGCACGAACGGTACACGAACGCTACACGGTTTGCACGAAACGCTGCACGGTTTACACGAAACGCTACACGGTTTGCACGAAACGCTACACGCTTTACACGAAACGCTTTGCACGAAAGGCTGCACGGTTTACACGAAAGGCTGCACGAAACGATTTGTACACGTTTCTCACACGCTTTGTGCACGATTCTCGCACGTTTTGGCCTCGGTTTGGATTTTTCTACTCGGAATATCTCGGGCATTATTTCCGTTTTATCATTCTTTCACAAAGTCACATTAAGCAGCTGTTTAAATTAAATATCAGTACACTAGTCTTATATAAACCGATAGAAATATTTAATACTCTGACAGTTGTAATTATTTAATCAATAATTTTCGGTTCGTATTTATTTATTTATCCAACTGTTTAAAAACGAAATGCCGGTATAATGAATGACTGTTTAATAAAATACAATTTTTATATACAGGTGTTAGTCATTCATTTCAATGTAATGTTTTTACGAGCATAATTTAATAAATTAAACACAAATTCGATTTCTTTCTGCAGGAATATGAACTCATTGCTTTTAAATAATATTGATTATATTGTGTTTGATTTCCGTAGGCGGATTAGTTTTCGTGATTTTGATTTTAAATTAGTAATAAAATTAGCCTATATACTCTCCTAACAATTATTGATACATTTTTAAAGATTTTTTTTATCATTTTACGCAAGCATTATCGATAGGAGGGAAACCGGTAAGGGGGGGGGGGGTTAATGTGATCTATTAATCTATTCTATTTTCTTTTTAAATGAAACTTATCAAATAACATCAGTATACCCATCATACTGTAAAATCCTTCATTTCAAAACAAGACTAAACGTATGTATATATGTGTACATTTATTAATACTAGTAGTCGCGGCATTTGACTATACATTGTACATACAATATTGATCGATCTTTACACCGGCATTCAGGTATATTACAAGAAAACTGAAATATCTGAGATGAAATAAAAAGTACGTGATATATAAAACAAATAATATACAATTATTCATGATTTACTCCTAAGGTTTTCTTACATGATATTCATGAAAAGACTACCAAATCAGTTCTGCTTATTTTACTGTTTATACGGCTAGAAATTCGGATTTACAAATAAAAGATGAAATCCGCTGATTTATAAGTTGTACTCATACATATTTATAGAACCATTTTATTTAAAAAGAAATAAAATCCAGTCGTAATTTTCAGGTGTCATTAAGCCATAAGTCATAAAACAGGTTTTCAGTTGCCATGCACTCGGAGCCGGTGATCGTTGTTGTAAATGACCTTGATCACAGTTGAAAGGCAGAAAGAAGATTCCAATACATTTTTAAGGGGTGTATCTGTGCACACATTTTCAAAGGGATTTAAAAAAGAATAGAAAATTACGCATTTATTTAAACTAACATTAGATTAAAAGTTAAAAAAAAAATTAAAGACTCTACTAGTAATTTATTTTACCCCCCCCCCTCCTCGTTTATAAAGATGTGGTCGTCAGTGCATATGAATTAAAATTATAAAATCCATTTATTTGGCAATAATGAGCAACATATTTTATGTATTGAGAAGTATTAAATGACACATCGTTTCAAATCTTTCTTTCACGTACTTTAAATGTAAAGACAAGAGCGGAGTCCTGACATATTTTTGCTTTAAATTAAAAAAATAATACCGGTATTTCTTTCTTTTTTTGAGAAAAAAATATTTACGAAGCCATGATCGCGTTGATAGTATATTGAATTCATAGCCCTTAAAATTGTTGTAAATAGTTGATAAATTTGAACACATTTTCTATAGAAAGAAAAGAAATCAAACAAATATAAATTATACAATACCGTTTAATTTCATTTTGTTGTTCCATTTTTTTTTTTTGGTTTTTACTCCTTTAATATCACAAGCATAACTAATTCAATAATAAAATACTAATAGAATTTTACATCCTGACCCATCGATAGCCATATTTAAAATGAAATGACTTCCGAATTAATCTTACACGATTCTTGCACGAAAGTCGCACGTTTCTCACACGGTTCTTACACGAAAGTCGCACGTTTCTCACACGCTTTTCGCACGCTCGCTACACGGTTTGCACGAAACGCTTTGAAGCTCACACGAAACGCTGCACGGTTTACACGAAACGCTACACGGTTTGCACGAAACGCTGCACGGTTTACAAGAAACGCTACACGGTTTGCACGAAACGGAAAGCGCACGAAAGTCACACGCTTTTTTGGGGTAGTAGCACGTCTCAGGGTCTGTAACAATTTGAACCCTTTGACCTTGACCTTTGAGTTTGACATATATTTGAGAAACTTCAACCTTCGCCATAGGCTTTAATACTGGGACATCAGTGTTTCACAAACACATCTTATCTTCATTATTATTTGGTGGTGTCTCCATATGAGGGAAGATGTATTCACAACAAACAAACAAATTACTAAAGAAAATATAAAACATGAATATGTTGGTCATGCATATCTCTGCAGGAAAAAAACAGCTTTTCAAATACTCCAACCATATTGTAACCCTTTCAAAACACTCATTTGAGCTTTTTTTGTTTCCTTAGCATATAATGTCTGTAGTGAAGTGTTGTCCATCTGTTTGTCTGAAAACTTTTTACATTTTTAACTTCTCTAGAATCACTGGGCCAATTTTACCCAATTCATATAGAAATATGTACATTTGTATGTCAGACTCAGTCCATCTGTCTCAAAAAATTTAACCTTGGTTATCACGGTCATATCTACTGAATGAGAAGAGACATTCATATTAAACTTATGTATTAGTATATTTACCTGTGAGAATGGCATGTTTTTTTTTTTTTTTTTTACATGTGACCTAAAAGTTTGACCAACTTGCAAAAAAATTAAATTGTTATAAATTCATCATTTTGAAAGAGAAAAGTTAGGGCATTCATATCATAATGCATGTTTATTATTACCTGTGATAAGACCTTTCCAAATAAATCATGACTTTTACACTGTGACCTTGACCTTGAAGCAATCAAGCCTAACCTACTTTTCAAAAATGTTGCATTTGCTTATAACTTTTGATTGAGATGAGATATGACTCTCACATTTGACATGTACATAAATTACTCATAAGAATTCAAAGTGTTTCCCAGCATGCGATGTTTTTTTATGCGCCCAAATTTTTTCGGGGCGCATATTGTTTTTGTCCTGTCTGTCTGTTTGTCTGTTGTCAAGTTTAACCTTGGCCAAAACTTTTGAACCGTAAGAGATAGAGACTTCATATTTGGTATGCATACTCCTCTAATAAAGTTCTTTCAAATGACATCAAGGTCAATGACCTTGTGACCTTGACTGTGACTTATATGCTAAACATAGGTTTTTCAACTGTTTGTCATAACTTCTGAACCATAAGAAGTAGAGACTTCATAATTAGTATGCATACTCCTCTAATAAAGTTCTTTCAAATGACATCAGGATCAATGACCTCGTGACCTTGACTGTGACCTATATGCTAAAAATAGGTTTTTCAACTGTTTGTTATAACTT
>NW_026924612.1:0-24576 GCF_032062105.1 Saccostrea cuccullata | reverse complement strand
CTAGAGCATCATATATCTGTATTATATGGACTTCAGTTGTGGGACGTGGAGACCGGTCCGTCAGATGAGATCGTTTAAATCGAGGTCCCGTGTGTCAGATGGTACTGACTCAAAAAGATTCCTCACTGCTCAATGGCGATTAGAGCCAAATTATAGGACAACATTTTGCAGTCTCCACCGGAGAGTGGAGGCTTCTCCATGTGAAAAATTCTTGAGAGGGACATTAAACAACATATAATCAATTAATCGATTGCTGAATAATTCCTGTAGTTGAATAATCTTTCTGCTGACAAATCTCGATAGTATTACTGTAAAAATCAACGACTTTATGTTTAATGTGGTACTAACTTAGTTCATGACATTTTTATAACACCATCACAATTGTGCCAGAACATAAACACAGTGAAGTTTATGAGAGTACGGTGTTCGTTCGTCCGTTGGTTTGTCTATGATACACGTGTACATGTAGCTCTTATGAGTGCCAAAATGCATAAGAACAAGATTGGTCATGAAAATCAAAGTACCTTAAGTACTGAAAGACCTTTTTGCAGTTTTTGTTATCTCTCACGAGAGATGACACATTAAGTTTGATTTCCGGATGTGAGGTCCCAGTGTAAGCAGCCATTAATAAATCGGCAATCCTCGGATGATTACGCTCGTGCGGAGCACGAACTATCCGAGGAGCACCGAGTGGTCACTTTGATGATGATGTGATTTTCTAAATATAGAGCGGTAAACAATGAGCGATCCAAACACTGAAAAAGAAAAGGGCTGCACAGGAATCACAGAGGGTCAGACACACAGGATCGCCTGCTGGTTAATTGCATGGTGTTCAAAATATATGTACTTATTTAATCACCTACATGTATACATGTAGGCTACTGATGATCGATGGTCTGCACCAGGTGGAATATTCTAACCAGGTCAGTGCGTAGAATAAAAAATCAGCAATGATCTGCCGAGGCGTGGATCCAGGAATTAACAAAAAAACAACATCAAAGTTAATACATTACATTTAGTACTATAGACTGCTATGAATTGAAAATTGTCGAAATCTTTTTCATGGTAGTCATTCTAATTGATTGCCATTTTTCCAAAAAAAAAAAAATACCTGTATGAGGATAAGCGGAGACAAGAATATTTGAAAAACTACGAGCATTGGAAGAAAGCTCACAAAGATTATAATCGAGTATTTTCTTGAATACCTACAGTTTTCTTTGTAATGATATATAATAAAAGAACTTGCAATCATTTTTATGCAATTTTCAATTGTATTAATGGCCAAAAAAGTCATCAAATCACTTTTTATATGTTATTGAAATGAAGCCAAAATTAAAATATATTCCTGAAACAGTCGTAAATTCAGGGTTGGCAAATAAGGAATTTTTTTCCAGATAAATCGTGAGTGCTTAATTTTATCTGTTATCATTTAAATTTTACTACTGAATTACCTCTATTTAAAAGCGCTAAGTGGGCTTGGTCAGCTGCTGTTACTATTTTGAGTGTGTTTTTAAATAAATTGACACATACAAATGCATCTAAAATTCTTTTAGTTATAATAATATTATGTGATTTTAAAATATATTCTCAAAAAATATTAATTGCTTATGGATTCTATCTGAATAGTACGAAGGTATCAAATGAATGGCCCATTCATTCATTCATTTCATTTATGTTTAGCATATTTAAAATTGATATCCAAATTTACTTGTAAAAATGTAATTATTCCAAAGTTCGATACATGCCTATATGAAGAAGATTATAATCCTTTCACATACTAAAGTATGAGAATACGTGTCAATCAAACGTGTGCCAAAATTAGTAGTTTTAGGATTTTCCAGATAAAAGAGGTTTCTAACCACGATTTATATATATTTCAGTGTGAAATACTTAAGCATGAATCGTGATATTATTTAAAAAATTTCAGAAGAATATATTTTCTTCAAATCTGAGTCCCAGCCCGGCCCTTTAACCTTTTACTGTTGTAAAGGCATGTTCACTGGCGATCACTGCAAGTCCTCTCCCTTATCCAATTTTTTTCTTTTAGTATAGTCATGTCTTCTCCAAATAAATTGTTTTTCAGAAAAAATCAAAAACTGTAAACCTTTCCTTCCCATCTAAAACATACGATTTTGGAGTTTGGAAGCTACCCTTTTTCCTGTTCAATATCTAATTACCATTCCCCTGAAAATAAAAAAAATCTTTCTTTTATAGAAAAATGTTATATTCCACTGTTTATTCTTTGACACAAATGGAACCAAAGAGATGACATTTCAGGCTTTCTGGAAAGCCAAACTTGTTTTTCTTTCAGATTACATATGATATCTATGTTTTTTGCAGAGAAAAAAGCAAATTCTTACAGATTTAGAAGAACGGAAGACTCATTTGTTGCCATGGCAACAAGATTCTAGTTATTATTATTATTATTCTTCTTCTTCTTCTTCCTGGAACTTTTTTGTCCGGGAATGATCTTGTAAACTGTTCGTCCGATGTAGGTAAAACCTTTTTAGGGTTAGTAGACATGTTATGTAGATTTGCGGAATCAAGGTCATTTTGCGCGCACGTGCTTGCAAGAGCGTGCACGTGCAACACGTGAAATGACCAATATAATAGATATAGCCACAACTTTTCTTTTCTAATATATAATGCTTTGAAACTCATAATGTGAGGATGTATTAGTAGTATAGACATGACGACATGGTGAAAATAGCACGATCTCACGCGCATGCACGTGCACTTCGCTCTGATTGGCTGCAACGAAAGTCTCAATATCTTTCTTGTTTTTTGACGAAATCCTTTGAAATTTTGAACATAGCCATGCATTAGGATATCCTACAACTTGAAATAAAGCAATTATCATGAAAACACGTGCATGCACGTGCGCTGCAATCTGATTGGCTGAAACTTTAAACAGCTATAACTCCCTTGGATTTCAACCAAACAGGATGGGATTTGGAATATAGATAAATATAATATACTTCTACAAGTAGGTATGGTCACCATGCACATTCATACACGTGCGTGTACATGTGCTGCAATCTGATTGGCTGAAACTTTAAACAGCTATAACTCCCTTAGTTTTCACCCAAACGGTGTGGAATTTAGAACATAGATAGCTGTAATGGACTTCTACAAGAAGGTATGGTAAAATCAAACATACACTTGAATGAGCGTATTTTTTAAATAATTTTGGATTAAATACTTTAAAATTCAGTCTGTTGAAAATATAGATTGTGTAGACAAGATGATATGGTCATGACGCAAATGCATTCACATGTGCACGCGTGCAAAGCTACAGTTTAAATGATTTTTGTACACTTCTTTGTAAATGTTGTTAAAATCTCAGATGCATAGAGTTTGTCTTATTTAATGAAGCTTACAGGGAATATGGCACCAAAAGGGAGTTGGGGAGCGTTTGGGGAACATCTGTAACGGTCCCCGTTACAATTAGCACTAGTTTGTATATACGGTTAATTTTTTAAATCAGGATTTATTACTTATATACATTAAGTATTGGTAAGTTTCTCACAGAGGGCGACCAAAGGAGATATGGCGACGATCAGTAGAAAAAGAAATGAAAGATCAGGGATGGACTTGGGGGATGATACAGTCAATGTCAGCAGACAGACAGAGAAGGAGGTCCTCGGTGCAGGCCTCGTCTGTTCAAAGCACGAAGAGGACTAAGTAAGAACTGAAACACCCCCACCCCCTATCATAAGTGTTTTTAGAAAAAACTTACTCAAAAAACACAATTTGCTGGTTACCTTAATACCCTTATGCATGCCATATAGTGTACTTATGTAATTTGTAAGAAAAACACTTAACAAACACCCTTGTGTGCAAAATCCCAGGTTTGCATTACAACATAATTATTTCTAAAGAACTGCTGACAAACTGACCGCAAGAGATTGCTTTTTGTAATTTTAATATTAACATGTATACATCCGCGAGAGACGAAGTGCTCTGCGGTTGACCGCATCTAGGGACCAGCACCTTCACTAGACCGTAACAAATAATGACTGTCCATACTTATCAGTACTATGTCCTTCTTAAACATTATGTACAGTGGTAATCTCGACTATAACTGTGATATAACCTGGCGCCTTATGAGTTATGAATGGACATATTAGTACACATTCACATAGCCATTCATAAAAAAAATACAATGTTGCTACATCATTGCAGTGTCTTCCTTGCATTTTGTGATGTTTACATTTTTTACCCCCCGAGATTCGTTACTTCACGTACGCTTTTGAAAACTTAATTGTCCTTTTGGGGGGGGGGGACCTATTTATTGTGGAAAATTCTACTAAAAATAAATTATACCATATTCAACATTTCTCAAAATTAGATCTTGCAAACAGGGTTCCTTGACAATAAAAAAAATCTAACGAATAATTAATTTACATGTAGTTGGATATTCTTGTAAATTTGTGCTTGCTAAAAGCTTTCAATGCCACGCAAACGCTACTGCAATGAAAAAAGAAACTGGCGATGTTCCTATGGACAAGAAAAACTTTCCCAATATTTTGCTCACGTATTTCAATCGGGGAGGTTTGGTATCGTAGGAAACAGAGTTCCCCTTCCTTGTGCCGGGGCACGGGTCATCGGTGTACTTACTTCCCGGAGGCTTTGATGTTGTTTAATTATTTCGTCTGTTTAATGATAAGGAATCACTGTTTTGTGATAGCGTTCCAAATTGCTCAAATATCTTGTGAGGTCATCTGTTCCCAATGGTTGATTTATATAAGAAATAAAGGATGTTTTTGCTATACGTAATCTTTGATGGCCAAGTGTTTATGACTGATTATATTTAATATTTCAACTTCTGTGATGTGTTTCCAAAGAATGCCTCAATATCTTTAAGACATTTTTAAAAATTAATTACATGTAATCAGTTCAAAGCTTTAAGTACAGGTGCACAAGACCCCTGAATCTTTCAGCATCCTAAATGAAACCTGGCAGTGTTTTTACCTTTTTTCAGTCAGTCAGTGTATAATTAATCAGCGAAAAAAACCCTCAAGTTTGAAACATCAAGAGGGAAGCATAAATTGTTCTGTTTGCAAGCTCATACACGTCAATACATGGTGAAATTTACTGCTTGTACTAAATGACTAACTGTCTAGTCCAACAACAAAATACGAAGCTCCGCCATCTTTATTCGCGGCCAAGAACCTCAGTTGTTTTGCCTTCAGACAAAAGTTGTCTGCAGACCCACTTTACGAACCTTCCATTTTCTAACTCATGGCTCTCGCTCATTTGAGGAGAAAAACAGGCAATCATAACGTTGTTTATTGTATATATTAAAACCCACGATTTGTACCGTACATCACTCTTTCCACGGGTCTTAAATGTGTTTAACAAAAGGTTCAACGAGTTTTTGTTTGTTTTACAATCATCCCTGCATCATCTCCAAGAGTAATTAAAACATTCATCTTTGTCATACTCGGTAAGACGCTGGAGTTTTTTGGGGAGAAAGATGAGTTTTGGTGCATAAAAACATGTCTGATTTCCTGGTGTGCAGGTCTAGGACTTCAGAATAATCCGTCTCGAGATCTTACCTGAACTACCGTAACAGGCAACCTTCCTCATATAATTCATAACAATATATAAACAAGTCGGCAAAAAGTATGTTTAATAACAATTTGGAGAGAGAAAAACATTCATCTTTTGGCAAAAGGGTTAGAATCCATATAAACGGTATCTCTGGATGTTGTCATTAATTTCTGTGTCTAACAATCTCTTAACTGATAATCTTTATTGTCTTGACATTTTAGGTATTTTATAAATGCAGAAATTCTTACACTAACCCCCTCCCCCTCTCTCGCTTCCCGTCCTTGGAACACATTTTGTGATGTAACCTTTAAGATGACCTCACCTGAAGCATTTTTAATTTAAGAGGGGACATTCATGAACACATATAGCCATAGACAAAGATTCCCTCGTTAGGCCTACAAATACAACATCCGTACTTTTGGTACAAGATAATAGCATGAAAAGTTGGCACAGATCATATTTGATCAACAATAATGAAGGAAAGAACCTTCACCTCCTGTTATAAACAAAATGTAAGTCATCATACGATAAGATGAAGGGAATCCACTCTTTTTTGTCTCTGTTATTCACTTAATTATCTCCTAACCCTTAGCTTAACACAAATTTTTTGTAACGCAACAATTTTTTCAAGCTAATAATGGTTTGCGCACTTATTCCAATGAAATCAGTGTTTAAAAAGCTGTGTCACAATCTGTAACATCAAAATGGTATTCAAAATTGTCCTTAACAGTCCATGTTTGCGCTATTTTGGGTAACTAGTATACTGGTGACACAGTACTGCAAACCAACATTTTTCGCAAGTTTCGCGACCTTCGTTCATTTGCGAATATTTCTCGTTGCGAACCAATTATTTAACTACTTATAATTATTTTTGTAGAATGTTGCTTCAGTCGCGAAAAATAGATGTCGCAAAAGGATTTCAAACTAAAGTCTTGCGAATAAAAGATATCGAAATATATTAAATAGCTGGATTATTGCAGTATTTGACATCATGATAGGTTAATAAATGTACATAACACAAAATTAGCAAGACTAAGGTTGATACAGAGGTTATTCCAATAGCTTCCTGTTTTTTTTATCAGTAACATGTCATTTATATATTATATCAAATGTTTTGATAGGTCTCTTTAGTGCATCATTTTACCTTAAGTGCTCTCTGAAAATATATATAAGCATTGCCTTTCGAAGCAAAAGGATATTTTTATATTTATAAATCTGACATTTAAAAGACAAATTTATAAAATGCAATACAATAAGAGTCATTATCAATATTGTTCATTTTCCTGTTAATATAAAATACATGAACGCCTACTTCGTACATTAACATATAGACATGATAATATTCAGCCACTTTTAGAACCGTTACGACTCGAATTTTAGTTTCTTCCCACGTTGTAACAAAAATCCGCAGACACGGAGGTGGTTGGGATCCCCCTGATGAAACATTTTACATTGTATCTCACACAATCTATTATATGTGACTTATAATTTTGGTCATAATTTATCAATTTATTATGTTTCATGACAAGTATTCTAATGTTTTGAAGCCCACATATATCTCTCGGAGACATGAATACATGCACACTTGTATTTCAAATGCACTTGCTCTTTAATTTCATTTTTTTTTTTAAATAAGGATTACATATTTCTCTTCTGAAATACATGTATTTATTAGATGTACATATTTTATATATGAGACAATAAAGTCGAAATTGGGTTAAGAATTTAAGAATCTGGCGCAGTCTGTGGAACATGAATATCAAACTTGTACTAAATAAGAAACTTAGCTTTAGAAGTCGATTAGCGATGTTAATCCGTGGTCAAAAAATGCGAAAAGCGGATCTCTTAACCAATTATGCAACTGATCCTTAAATAATAATCCGAGTTTTACCAGATGTTAAATGCTTTATGACTAATGATTTTACTTGAAAAAATTAATTACAACAGCTGTGTTTTGTTTATTTTATTTTTCTTTGTGGTTAATCATTTAGATTTGTTTTGTTGCTAGCTGATAGACAATTGAGTCAAGAGCATTCAAGAATTAGGGAAGTAGATATATTTTATATTTTAGAAAAGGTAAATTGTGTAGGAATACATCCATACAACTGTAATATCCATACATTAATGATCCGGACATTTATAGCGATATATCAAATGAATAGGAACGTAATTCTTTATTTTTATTACATTTCATATGAATAAACAAATATAAATAATTAAAGAGAATGCAAACATATTTGGAAGAATAAAGAGCTGAGGAAAATAGTATTTTTATACAGCTTCAAATTCTTACATTTTTATTGAATGAAAACGGATTTTTTTCAATAGCCCGATCATAGCGAGGAGCACACGGCGGATGTGACCGGTCGACAGGGGATGCTTACTCCTCTATGGCACCTGATCCAACCTATTATGTGTTAGAGGTCTTTGTCTACTCTGCTCTTGTTTTGTTTCAATGGAGTTTTAACTTGAGGTCTGTTTGTTATTTTTGTGTTTCATTAATTAAAATGCTATTTGGTGTTTGGAATAATTTATTTTAAAGAAACAGTAAAATGTAGACAAAAGCATGACGATTTTCGATGAGATAAGACAAACAAAGCCTACCTTGGTTATATGCATAAAAAGATTTCAAAAAACACAAACATTAAGAATAAGATTTTAAATTAATATACATGTATATGAAACTTAACATCGAATTGAATTTGAAATGTTAATGCAATTGTTTTTCAAAATTCCAAAACATTATAATAATAGTATCTTCTTTTGTGTCAGATTTTGGGCATGAAAATACATATGGTTTCTGATACTTGTACTCAAAATAAAATCTAAAATGCTGTTGTAAGGGTTTTTATGTGTCAAAGAGTAACTGTGGCAAAACAAATTTCTGTACAAGTTAAAGCTACATATTCTTGATTTAAAAATTGCATTGTACATCAAAAAACTTTTTAAAATCTTCCAAAATTAGCACATAAACGTAAGTTTCTCAAATAAAATTGTACATACAAAAAATACATAGTTGAACGCCATCAAAAGAGCTGTGCAAGCGTGTATTGGATAAGTGTATTAGAGTGTCGTGCGGTTATACGCAAAGATTGGTTGAATATTTGTGGTTTTTTCATGTAAGACTATAATGAAAAAGAGGAGCGCTTAAAGACACTAGTTCTTATGTAATATTATATGATTCTATATTTATCCTCAAGGGCAATATATTCTACGTACGTCTGTATCATTTAATGCAAGTTTAATGAATGAAATTGATAATTTCGAAATAGCAACTAATAGGTCTGAATGAACGCATTTGCACTGCAATTTTTCGATAACCTCTAAAGAACCATGAAAAAGAGAGAGAGGGAGAGAGAGAAAGAAAATTCTGTTCAGATATATGATTTTATTATCTGTTTGCTAGCTACCAAACTTATGTTAACAAAATTTTTCTGGAATTTCCCGACATGTTTGTCTATTAAAGATGCAACTTTTTGTGAAGATCGAAATGGTAAACAAATAAAATTATCATACAATTCATTGATGCTGACAAATGAATAGAATTCCTGGAAATTCATCAGTGCTACTTTTCTAAATAATTCCAATAATCCATGCCTAGGGGGTGATTAATAGTAATTAACGATCGTTTTTTTTCTGTTCGGGTTTTTTTATTATTCAAAATGGAAATCCGAACCAATATTTTTGCAGACATATTGGGAGAAATACCAGAAAAATGAAATATTTGGCTTTCTGGGAATATATACGGATTAGGTTTAAATTTGGTTCTTTCAATTTCATCCTGGGGTTTCTGATGAAGAAAATCATTAATACTAGGGCTATCATTATTTGTGCGGTAACAGTATTTGAATTTGTTTAGTGCTTAGTTTGAAGAAAATACTATTTAATTTTGATCAGAAAATAACCTTTCAAAGCATTTAGATCTCTTTTGAATTTTAAGTTGTACATTACAATTTCGAATCCAAAAGTTAGAAATTAAGCAGTGAGGGTTCTTCGTCATTCAACTCATAACGTGACACGAGGCCTCGGTTTCTAAGATCTCCATTAGTCAGATTGATCTGAGAGACTCGCTTCTTTCAGATAAATAGTCACGCCAAGCGTCTTTCTAAGGAACAGTTCCTTCTTGTAACGTATCTTCGGCTTAGATCAGTCGCGACAGGGGTTTGAACCCACAACCTTCAGATCACGAGCAAGACAATTCCTCCTATGCAAAATAAGTATGAACCTTTGGGGGGAGAGGAGAGGGCTAAGCATTAATGAGTCTCTCTTTAATAGGAAATTTTTGTTAAGCATCTGCAAAACTATTAAAAGTGCTAAGAAATGAATATTTTGCACCGAACTCGTTTTGTGTATAGCGCCTGCAATTTTTATCACATTTATTTTTTGGTTTCCTCAGATAATCTTTGATGATTGTGAACGAGAAGACGTTGACCCTTCCATATCCCCAAAATAACTGAGCAGAGACATATTTATAGCACCTGCTCAGGCAAAAAAAGACGATAGGAAGAGTCATTTAAAAAATCGTGTAATACTACCATATGGATTGACATGTTGAACAAGCATCAACACATGCAAGTGATAAATTGCATCGTTATATTTCTTGCTATGATACAGGTGGGTTGCATCGCAATGTAAAAAGGTTCATTTTACGCTAGCAAAACGTCCTATAAAAGCTGCAGATCTTCAAATTGCCCCCAAAACTGTTGCAATTGCAAATGATAGGCGAATTCTTGGCCTGGAACCAGAATGCAGTGAACATACGTATACAAATATGTATAACATTGTATACTAGTATATCATTTGCATTATTGTGAGCGCTTTATTTTGCATGAATTGATTGCTAATATCGGATACTGTATCTTAAATACCCATTATTCAAAGAGATTTATGGCATAAAAACTTAAACTGAAATATATGGCTCAACGAGTGCAGCTGATTTTCAATTTTACAGGGAAAAAAAGAACTACATGTATACAAGCATCTCTCATACTTTTTCTAGTACACTCAAGTTAGTAAGTTAATTGTGTAATTTTTATGAATTGCTAGAAACTTCGTCATCGGATACATTTCTTTTCTTGATGAGTTAAAACTCATAAAATCAAAATGGCTATTAAGTGCAGTCAAAATCTGCATGGTTTAATAACACAATGCATATGGGTGAGGCTGATTTGTTGCTTACGATTTTTTTTCCAGGAAAAAAACATGAAAAGATTCAAATGAAACTTTTAACAAGGTTTTTGCTTCAGAAACCGTTCTAACATATGGTCGTCCTTTGACGGATTTGTTTTATGTGGGAGATGAGAGTTCTCAATTATAACGTAATATTTGTACGATATAAAGCCGAAAACCCTTCTGAACTTGCAGAGTTCTGTAGTCCTCCAAAGGGGGTCGAAAATCAATTTAACCCGCATTCTTTAGCCAAGGACTCTTAAATTACTCAAAACACGTCATAATATTGATTAACTGATTTAACTATAGATAAAATTCTAGCTAGTTTTTTTTTTCTTGTCGATCAGAATGGGTTTTGGGATCTATATAATGTGTACAGTTTCATAGAGAAATATGTAGATCTCAAAAATGGTTCTTTTTCAGCATGTGCTATAAAATAGAAAATCGGTAAAGTAGCAAGAAACATTTGCAAGGGAAAATGATGCAAATGCATAGGTGCAAGATTTTATGGTTCGTAAATCTTGTAAGAATAATATATTTCTTGAGATGTAAGTAAAGTGCATCATATATATATTTATTCCACGTATATTTTTTTTTTTACTTTTTAATGGAAAATTGAACAAGATCTAGCAATTGCCTATACATTAAGGTAGAATTCGAAAGACTTCTTTACTTCAAAGAAAGATTTTAAGATAATATTCAAAGATGTTTATAAAATATTTGCTTTAAAAAAATTCAGTTTTAAAAATATCATGCTGTTCACGGATTTTACCTATAACATTAATTGTGAGATGATTTCGATCCAAGATAATTTTAGCCCACCAACGAAACTCAAAAATACACGACAGCGTTTTAAGAACTTCATTGATTCTACTCTTAAGTTATTATTTTCGTGTAGAGTGAATTGAAACTATATTTTATGACTATTCATCACCCGTTTTAGGGAAGGATTACTTGAGTACACTTTCAAAAACTGAGATTTCCCATGACTCAAATATTTGCACGGATTCTGGCGGTTCAAATAGTTCATTTCACTTTTCCTAAGAAATATCTGGTTGATGTCTTATTTTGAAGAATTTGACGCATCCCAGAGACATTTTTTTTTCTTCTTGAAATTCTGCTTTAAAAAATAAACAGGTCTGACTAAAAGTTTAAAAGTTTATTCTCAAAAGTGCAAAATTTATGCAAGAATTTGTTACACCTTTAAAAAAATCATAACCGCATTATCAACCCTCAGAACGTAAAAAAACGGCATTTCAACACAGGACTCTGTGATTTTTATAGAATAAAGTGCTGAAATGATATGCACATGACTGCTGCAATGACATGTATTATCTTATTTTATTATTTTAATTTCATTATTAATATTTAGTTGCATTCCTGACTGCATGCCGCATATAATATCATGTTGTTAATAAAATGAATTTAAACTTTTTTTTCAATTCATTTAGATGTAAAGTAATATACATGTACATATATAAAATTATGGCATTTGAACCTAAATCCGATAAATGCATGATGCGATACATTAAAGGGGCCTGGTCACAGTTTCAACTGATTTTTTAAAACCAATTTTAAAGTTTACAATTCCTACCAAAGGCATCATCTACTGATAAGCAAAAATTTGAACATCATTAATTTGTTGATTAACAAACAAGATACAGAACTTTAAGTTCTTCATTATGTAAACGAGGCTCGTGCCTTGTTTTTGTTTACATATAGAAAATATCATATTTATAACAAAATGAAGTTCAGCAAATCAATAGTAACTGTCAAATTGTATCTAAAAATAACTTTTATTTGAAACTATCTACTTTGAAGGAATATATATTAGTAAATTAATCTGTGTGTACAAAAACATGACAGTAGCCTTGCTTACATAACAAAGGTTTTTGAGCTCTAAATCTGTCTTGTATCTGGACAACTGGCGTTCAAATTTTTGATGATCAATAGAAAGACCTTAGTTAAATATTTGTAAAAATGGAAAAATAAATTTTGAAATTTTAGCTGAAACTGTGCCTATGCCCCTTTAAAGCAATATTAGCTGCATTTTTGAAAATTTTATTTTGCTGTAAAATGTGTTACTTTGATAAATTTGTATGTAACTTAATACTTTAATGATCAATTAGACTAAAATAAAGCAGAAGAAAGACTTTTATGTACAGACCAATATACAGGTTTTTATAAGAAATTATTATGTACAGGATGACAATAATGTAATTTTGATTCAATCTAAGCGTATAAAAACTTCTATCGCAAATATGAACAGCAGAAGTTTATTAACGTTATTTTCTATACGCCCGAATTTATTCGGGGCGTACATTGTTTTTATCCTGTCTGTCTGTTTGTCTGTTTATCTTCGCCATAACTTTTGAACCGTGAGAGATAGAGACTTCGCACTATCAATTGACAGCAAGGTCAATGACCTTGTGACCTTTACTGTGATGACCTATATGCTAAAAATAGCTTTTTCGAACTTTCGCCATAACTTTTGACACATGAGGGATAGAGACTTCATATTGTATATGCTTACTCCACTAATTAAGCACTTTCAACTGACACCAAGGTCAATGACCTTGTGACCTTGAATGTGACCTATTTGCTAAAAATTCGTTTTTAGAAATTTGTTGCCGCCGGGCGCGTAGTGTTTCACAAACACATCTTGTTCTGTCATTGAAATTTTACAATTTTGCAACAAAAAATTCCGATATCAAAGTTGCAGCTGATATTGCTTTAAGTAAGGCAGGATACGATATTCATATGGCTTTCAGTATGAAAGCTATGTCGTCTTAATAGCACAAAACAAATGCAAACAAATGCAAACTAGATATTATATAAAATTAATAAATAGACAATAGTTTGAATTAAAAATTAAATCTATATATAAATATATTTTATTTAAATATATACTGTATACAGCATAAAAGAGGCAAACGAGTGCTTCTGAGCAAGATCGAATTATTTTTTTGTCTGGCCAGATATACTTAAAATAGTTTCACTGATAGTTTTTCCACATTCCCTGATTAAATTATGATATGTTTCAACACATGCTTTCGCCGCCACTGGTCTTTGACCGCACGTGTAACATATGCCGCGGCTTGAGGAGTACCATAGTTTGGCGCTCTGTGTGTTCCAGCGTTGGTTCGGGGTCACAACCGCCCCTGGGTGCTCCAAAGACGATATACTTGACTTTGTAGCTAAAATGAGATAAATTTCCTCTCATTAAAACTCAAGATATAGGTAGGTTTGGTCGACTGTGGTCGGGTTTCCTCAATGCTTTGCAGTGTATATGATTTTTTTGCAACATAATTAATGAAAATTGGCTCGCACCAAGCCTTTATTTAAGAGACAAGGTCTTTGGAAAAGGATAGAAAGGAATGTATCTATCTGAAGGTCGTTCTTTGCGTCGTTAAATCCGTGTTCCTGTCAGCAGTTTTATCTGTGCATTCATGTTCAGATGCTGCGCATAGTTTCGCGTGTGATACGTAGCATCTATCAAATAATGCCATTCTATATATTTTGGTTCATGACTTCATACTCTAAATTAAGTCACTGAAAACTGAAATGCATCAAAAACTGCGTTGATTTGATTTTAAGGACAGTTATGATCATCATTCTGTACTAACTGGTACAGCTGAGAGTAACTCTGTATGTTTTCAGATAATCCTTGGGGATAATCTTTCAAAATCAATCTAAAAAAAGAACCAAATGACATTTTCATCGGATCACGATATTTGAGCCGTAAAAAGCCTAACCATTAAACATTAGCATTAACTCTCATTAAATATTCGGGGCTTCGGTTACATGACCCCGCGCGCTTTACGTCATATCATGTCGTAGCTTTTATTAAACAGCAGACGACAAGCTTAACACATGATCACCTCTGTCGTGTACTCAGGCGTTTGGCGAACATGATGGAACTGTGAAAATATAAAATGAGATTCGGATATAGGTAAACAAAAAGGTCAGGAATAGCCCACGGGTGTGTATTTTGACGTTATATCTGTCGCAATATCGCAAATTTCCGATTCCCATGGACTTAAATTGTTGTCTCTGTGTGTATTCAAAACGATGCTTCAATACATCACGTTGCAAAAATAGGAAAAATACAATTATGCAGTCTTAGACAGAATGTATATGGAAGAAAGAAAAACAACATTATGTTTTATTTGATCAGCAGAGATTTATATCGCCACGTCTAGCAGATCAAATACCGAACTTGACAGGTGGACCTATCGATATGAAAGATTAGAAAATTTAAAATATCAATACCTTTGATAAACGAACACTAAATCAATGAACTTTTGAATACCATAAAAAAATTAGGTTACAAATTTATATTCAAATATTGATAGACCTTTTTTCGTGTTTGCAAATAAGATATCCATAACATTACCTTAAGTTTTCAAGGATGTGTCATTTTCAAGAAAACTTATAGATAACATGAGGCCTTTGGCGAAAGAATAAGGGAAGACAAGCAAGAGGGCACAACATGATAAACCTACCTGCTCATGAAACAAAGAATCAAAAATTCAAATAATGTCTGATTTATAATGTCTTTTTACCACCCATGCGCATAATATTGCAGTTTCGTACCTTTTCTGCATTACGCATCAAGGTAAGTTATGCCTCTAACCCAATAAACCTGAAACTTCTTCCATCCAGAAATATGCGTAAATTGTATTTTTACATCTTTTCCACCCTTTTACATCCTTTTCATGAAATCATTTAAATGTGGTTAAGACCACCCTTCCAGGTCTTCTAAATAAAGCCAACGCCCAGACGGTTATATTGAACCTTAATAAAACTGAAGTGATCAGGCGATGCTAGACAAATCATTCTCAATCACCGATTAAAGGTGCAATCTATAATTTATTGCTGAAAAAGAATTCCTAACTTATTAGTTGAAAAAAACACCTTAGACTTCAAACTCAATGATTTTTTCGCCTTTTAACAAATGTCAATAGCGGAAGACGACAACCTCCTCTTGAGTAAAGAAAAAGAAATCTAACGCCTCTTTACAGTTCGATCGTGATATTCGACATTGGGGCTTCTCACCGCGGTACTAACATCATACATCATTTGGCGTGACCCCCTAGTCAATTCACATCTTAACTTTATCCATCAGACGAAAACGCGAATCAAGTTTGATTAAATCTCGCGTACACAATTGACGGATTGATAAAAATTGAACAGGGGATATTTTTAGAGGTCTGTTTTCTAAAACGATTTCTTTGATAGGTGCCTTACCGGTCAATTTCGTTTAGGGGTTAAGGGCTTCATTTCCTTAATCATATTTCTACATGCACAACAGTTTCTTCTGAAAAGAATGATGGTTTTGACAAAGGGGAGACGCATTTAGCTTAGGATCGTCGAAGATATTGACCGATTTCATGATACAATACAGACTTAACGAATGAAGAGTAGGTGATAACGTAAAATGCCCTCTCTGGCCACTTATCTCAGAGAAAAAGAAACAATATCTCAAAGATTTACATAATGTTTTTGTGATAACGCGTCAAAAAGGTACTGTGAAGTTTAACCAAGTCATTCCATAATCCACTTCCGAAAAAAGTCATTTCCGCAAATTCATGGAGGCATTTCTTTCATTTACAAAAGTAGACTATACAAGTGCATGAATTTACATTTGAGTTGTGAACCTTGGTGTCAAAAATGTCCAAAAATGATTCTGTTATCAATATTGATGGATATAATTATCATATCTGTAACAAAGACATGAACTAGGCACAAGTCTAGAGAGAGAATTTACAGAATTTACAAGGCGTTTTCTATCTTTCTGGATAGGTCCCATTATATCTTACTATGCAAACATTTGACACACTTCTTATAATAAAATTTGTGTTATCAAAAAAAAAAAAAAAAATCAGGACATAGATTTCTCTGTTCAGTTGAAGAATGTGATTTTCAATTCCCCAATTACTACAATTCACGATCACCAACGCAAAAAATATCGATAGCTGGAATTATTTATAAACAGTCTGGAGTTTATATAGCAACGTCATGCTTATCCTTAGACATAGGTAAATGGGTAACCTCATTTCCCCATTTTTTTCAGATCTAGATTATTAAAAATGCATAAATCATAGAGCAAATTCTTTTTATCAGTCATTTGTGTAGATTTTGAAGCCTTGTGGGACTTCGGATTTAGCTCCATCTTCGCATGCAATGTTTGATCAAGGAAACGGCCAAATATTGATGCGTTGTCGCAGTTACGAATTTTTGTTGAATCACAGCAAATGGTGTTATGTCTCTGAAACCCAGTACTGCGCAAAAAAATTCAATATCGTATCTTTAAAGATTATTGTTTTGAAAAATTCTTCGTATTGTTAAGAGCCTTATTGTTCTGCATCATTCTCAATGGAAATTGATGTTCAAATTTGTTGCGTTAATTTTATAAAATAATTATACCCATGAAACATAAAAGTTTTTCTATTTTTTGTAAAACGTTAAATCAGCTCAAAATACAATGAAGTGAGGTACAAATGACAATATATGAAATTAGAATGAAAAGTAGTTCATGGAATTGAGAGGAAACATCGCAAAAAGTATGAGCCATTACGTAAGTATCCGTTTTCATATCATTTAAAAAAAATTTCCACAAATGTAAATCAAATTGATATGAAATATTGAACAGCAATTTGTGCTCTCAGGGACGTATATACTAACTTTAGTATTCTGGGTTTTATACATCAATTTTAGACATCAAAAGTAATATTATTCAGAGTTCGTGCTGCTGAACTGAATATAAAGTTGAGGGAAATTTTTTGTTCGATTTACGCTAGTTTGCAGGTGGTTGTGTAAGCATGGTACGAGCGGGAGGGACGGACGAGGTATAAGACGCTGGATTTTCCCCCGTGTAGCGACAGAGTAGCAGCGAGCAGATAGAGATTCACCGGCTCAGTGCCACAAGCACAGAGTTCATTTCTCCATTAATGTGCGTATATATATATCATGTAACGTTAATATTTTACAAAAAAGGAGAGTCAATATTGACAAAAATCTCGGTAAACAATGGTAACTAAATAAATATAGGAAGTCAATTTATTAGAGCATATCCCAGGATTAAATATAGACTGAATAAACACCCGTGGAACGAAATTAAACCTGATTGTTATAAGTGATCTGTGTAAAATTAACGAATTGATCTATTAGAAGTGAAAAGGGAGAATCTAATGACGGACGTCTGTTAATTTTGTTAATGATAATTAGATTAAACAAAAAAGGCGGAACCGTTCAACGACTGAGCAAAAAGAATACGTCACTCAGTGAGGGGGCTTTCCCAGGTAAAATAGACCTGTCTGTCGTATCGAGGTCATACCGTAAACAGAGCGGCGTGCGAGGATAACCAGTATGGACGATCGGAGTTTATAGTGAAAAACTAATATGAAGTTATACAGAATTCGATTCATTGTCTTAGGACTATTATTACGTGTATTCTTTGTGTGGTGTCAGACTTGTGGAACCAAGTTTACGGACCCGGCCTCCAGTGCTTACCTCGCCGGGGCCGTGGTAGAGGGGAAGGTGACCAAAATCATGCCTTCTAATGAGGAGGGTAGATACAATGTGACCCTGGCCATCCGAAAAGTTAGAAAGGGTGCCAGTTTATTACCGAATGGAAAGAAAACTAAACGATTAACGATTGGTGAATTCGGAGTGGAAAATTTAAGTGATTGTGTAACAAGTATAACCAAATCAAACCAAAAATATTTCTTTTTTATTCAAAAAGTGACAGCTGAAAAAAGTACATTTTATAGAATTTCAGCGTTTCCTGTGTCAGTGTCTAAACAAACTGGACGATTAATTAGAAAGGCAGCATGCAAAACATGTGGTGAGTGTTGACCTTTCCAGATTTTGTTATACGTAGATTTAACTGCATTTTAAGGTACAGATTTTGTGACGACAGGTAAAAACATTCCTTTACACATGCTTGTAATTTAAAGTTATGTTTTCAGTCTTCTAAAGCGTTAAGTTTACATAGCAGAAATCAGATAGAGCAGACGTGATTGGCCTTGGTTCATTTATCATTTGAAATTATAGTTTTGTATCTCTATCTTGTACACACCTATTGTTCCACGTTGTGCAATTTCATCATATTTGTCAAGGTAAAATAAGATTAACAACTTTAATCTAACTCCTGTCAGGTACATAACCATTGGCTTTAGGTGTGCCACTAATCTGAAAAGAAAAAAAGAGAGATTATAAATATTTCTCGGACGAGATAAAACCGTTGATTTCGCTTTTGGTAATTTGAGTTTTATACTTTTAAGAGGCTAAGATTCAAAAGACTTATGTCTAAAACAGATGGTAGATTTCTATTATACACAAGACGAAGCAGAGAGTTGAATTGCCGACGAAAAACCACATGCTGGTGGTGGCGGAGGAAACTTGTTAAATCTGTTAGCCCTATCTGCAAAGTAAATACACCGGTGTCTGCAAAAACAAGTTCTTGAATTTTACCTCGTCCGGTTAAAAAAAAATGACAGAGCTTCAAAATCAATTGAGATACCCTATGTCTGGTTTCTAACCATTGTCTTAATTAAAGAATCGTGAGTAATTGGTAATCGTCAATGCAGATGGTCTGAAAGTTTATAACTATCACTTGCAAGTGCATCTGCAGATTGATCAGTGTTGATAAAACGTCTCGGAAGCTTCCGAACACGTTTTGTGAAGAATCGTTCACGATGTGTATTGACAAAAACAAGCAGATGAGGGCCCTGGTAGAGGGACATTTATCTTTGTTTTTCTACCGTTTGGTGTCTTGTTTTACATTAGACCTACACGATGTGCGATTGTATTTCTGAGCTATATGGCTTACAGGGTAACAACACTCTAAAAAAAGTTTTACTTGTTGTTTTTAAAATAAGATATTAGATTAAGAAAAACTAGTAATTATTAGTAATCCATTTAGTCAGAATAGCAAGTAAATGACTATCATGGTTAGTAATTGTAAACATAATTAGTAATAAGGATGAATTCATTTACTTATAAAATGATTTACTAAGTATCAATACTCAATAGGAATTCTATTACTAAATGAACTACTCATTTCTAGTAAATTATTATTACTTAATTTAGAGATAATATGCTTTCTATTTACTACATTTTATGAATTATTACTAAGTAAATGTAATTCTGAAATTAATTAAAATCTAGAATATTATTACTTAAGTGAATGCTAAGTAAATGAAATACTTATCATATTTACTAAAATCGGCATTATTTACTAGAAAAACTGCAAAGTATCGTCCCTCTGATAAAGGAGATACATGTAACTATGAAATATAAAATGTAGACTTATCACAGTTTTCTTGATCATAGTGTCCTAATTGAGCTTTCTGAGTAGTCAATTAGATGAAATCTACTTGGAATGGTAACAATACTTTCTATTTCTTTTGCCAATTTTTTTGTAATTGTTTTATTATATTTAACAATAAAACATTTAATTCCAACATCAAAAGCCTTATAAATTGAATAAGTTGTCTCTTTTTAAGGACCAGTTTAAAAATGGTTTAAAGTTTCAAGTACTTAATACAGCATTTTAATTAGTATGACTTTTTTTTTTTACATGATGGAATATTTAGGAGGAAGATAACTCCTCCTCACAGACAATTAATATGGAAGCCAAAATTATATATAACATTTCAAGAATTCAATCCTGATAGTGATTAGACTACCATTTTTAAGTAATTATTTGTATTGAAACTGCTCTGAATTCTCCTTGATTCAGTAAATAAATTAGTGTTTTAAGTAAAACAATTAAATACAATTTAAACAAGATGTGTTTGGGAAACACTGATGCCCCTCGTATGGCAACATAGCAAAGGTTAAACTTTTCTTATATGCAAATTCAATATATTGGTATTTCTTGATATCTCAAAGGTCAAGGTCAAATGGTCAATGTTATTGGTATCTAATGAAAGGTCCTGCCACAAAAAATTCATATCTGAAATATGAAAGCACTAGCCCCAACCTTTCAAAAGTTATGGTCAAGGCTACCAATTTTGAAATGTAGATCAAACTCCAAGGTCAAGGACAAAGGATCAGATTTGGTGGTACCCAAAGAAATGTCTTGTCACAAGGATGAAATTTGTAAAGTATGAATGCACTAACCCTAACCCTTTTAAAGTTAAAGTCAATGTTTGCTTTTTAAAAGTGGGTCAAACTCCACGGTCAATGTCAAAGGGTCAAAGTTCTTGGTATCCAATGACTGGTCTTCTCACAGGAATTACATATATGTAAGTATGAAAGCCCTTTCCTTATCGTTCAAAAGTAATGGCCAAGGTTAAAGTTTTTTCACAAGGATTGAAATCTCCAAGGTCAAAGTCAAATGGTCAAGGTTATTGGTATCCAATGAAAGGTCTTTCAACAAAAAATATATATGTGAAGTATTAATGTCCTGGTATTTACTGTTGAAAAGATATGGCTAAAGAAAAAGTTTGGAATTTGTAAAAGTGGGTCAAACTCCAAGGTCAAGGTCAAAAGTACAAATTTGGCGATACTCAAAGAAAGGTCTTGTCAAAAGGAATGGATATGTGAAATATACAAGTCATAGCTCCGCTAAATCAAAAGTTATGGGCAAGGTTAATTTTTTTGCGGAAAAACAGACAAACAGAGAGACAGACAGACAGACGGACACGACAAAAACTATATACCCCCGAAACTTTGTTTACGGGGTCAAAAAAATATTAGCTATATATAGTAAATAGTGGTTAAATCTAAGTAAAGGCCAAGTAATGTTATTACTTATATACACAAATTTAAGTAAATATAAATTACTAAGTAAAACTTTTTAGTGTTTAAGTAAAACAATTCTTTAAAATACAAAAATCAAGTAAAACATTTGAATTTAGTAATTGACATATATTTAAGTAATTGATTTAAAATTTTAAGTAAATGCTTAGTAATTATCTTTTACTTATCTTTGTTATTTCAAGTAAAAAATGACTACTAAGTAAAACTTTTTTAAGAGTGAAAACCTGTGTGAAATACTTGTTCTTCCGTGTGGTAATGTTGGCTCAGTTCTGGTAATTCGCTGAAAGATATGTCAAATATTTGTTACAAAACGACAATATTTTTTTTTTCTTTTGACAAGAATGTTTATACTTAGTTTAGAGAACTTCAGCTTGGTATCTTTACATGACTAATGGTCAATAGGCCCTGACTGATAAACTGTCAATATTACACAGTTTTTATTTGATAAGGCGTGGGTGGGGTTATTTGTCGAGTCTCAAAAATTCAAACTTGAAAAAATTTCACCTGCAAGGAGTTAATTTGCAATACAAGTATTGCATACATTGGGCAGGGCCATTCAACCATCATGAATGAAAAGACATTTGTAAACGCTTGCCACATTCCATTGGACATAACGATATACTCCCACTCATTTGAAATCTTTATGATAAGGACTTGTGTCTTACTTTTGTTAAACAAATGAAATCAAAAAACAAGTTCTCCCACTACTTTGTCAAAACGACTGGCCTCTGATCTGCATTCTTTTTTAAACTTTGAATGGCCATCGATAGCATTAATCTCCGTATTGTATAATTAAGGTGTTAAAAGACCCCTCTGTTGTCCACTTAGCAGTTGGAAAGATTGTAGACATTGATACGTACATGTATACGCATTCATAGGTTGTTTCTAAATATAATATAATAAATGTTATTTCACGAACTTTAATTCTGAGATAATAAAATGTAATTTCACGGCTTAGTATTATTTGGTCCTTTGTAGCTTTATCTCTTTGGCTGTTGACTACTTTAACTGTAACCAATGCTAGTCGAAGGTAATATGGTAATTTGTATATTACTTTATAACACCTTATAAAATTTTATAGCGAAGACATCATTGTATAAAGTTCCTGGTTTTAACCTCAAAAGCGGAAAGCATGAATCAATGAATTAATTTCGTGATGCATAAGGGCATGCATTAAGAAATACGGTTTGCAGCACTTGAGTTTTTAGGATTTTATTTATCCAGAATATTTACGCTTTCATTCGCCCTCATTTCGTCGATCAGGGGTACTGAGTCCAATGGTACCACAGCAACGATTTCTAGACTGGGGACCCCTTACGTTGTTTTTGTTGAATGATTCTCTTTGTTAAAATCTGTCAATGAAATGCTTTTATATTTTGATGAGTATAGATTTTTCGCTATTAATGTCAACAGCACATTATACTGCAGTTTTGTTGATAAAATAGCGAGATTATCACATCATTGAAAAGGTAGACTTGCAATTCACATTAGTCCATTCATGTTTCAAGGTAAATTTTCTTAACCAAGTTAACAGTGGCTAATTTTAGATATGAAGTGAATGAAATCTATGCCTTCATTTTTACATAATTGTTGTCTTCATTTCAATAATTTTAATAATTGACAACGTGCTATAAATTATTACATAAAAAATACCACTCTTAATGAAATTTAGAATTGAATGGAAATTATAGGGTGAAAGAGATATTGCATTACTGCAGGGAAAAGGAAAAAATGCTAGTGGAAGATAATAGGTATTTAAACCAGATGGCGATACAATAAACAGTTTGGTTATTGTTTAGTTTTTGCTGAGACAAAAATCATCCAGTACTGCGGTTTTGGTAGCATCACTAAGAACGATCGGCAATTGTTTACAATTAATATTCTAAACTTTGTTGTTGAGCTCTGTTGCAACATTTCAGGAATATCTTTGAAAAATGGGGTAAAACTAAAGATTACCAACGTAAAATATTTAAAGTGGAAATCTAACATGCAGCATCTAAAGCCAATTTGATAAAAGCTTTGAAGATTTAGGAACAATTATTTTATCTTTTGAAAATTCCCAAGGGTAGATGACTTTTTTGCTTTTTGTTGAAATTTTAATAGCATTGATGATTTTTAAATCAAGCTCTTTTTTTAATATAGTTCTTTGACGCAGGTTGTGGATTTCAAACCTCTTGGAAAATAAATAGCTTGTTTGTCAGCCAAAAATTACTATCAAACATCTAACCATGAAAACTGAAGGTTTGCACCAAGAAACTGCAAAATACTCGTTATGTTTTATGCTTCAGATCATTTCGAGATGATTAAATGAACATAAGAGATATCGCAATTCATAACCATGCTCATTATAACTCTAGCCTCAAAAGTATCACAACAGAGCAACTGGAAATCAAGTAAAAAATATAATTTCACTGCCCTTGAAAAAAAACATTCGCATATCACAGGGAGTTTGGTTCATTATATCATCGTTTACGCAAAGAAGATGTTATGAATTTAATAAATTCAAGTAATTTTTTTCTTCAATAAACCTTCATGGATTTTAAACCCACCTATGCTTTTCGCCGTGTATCTGTATTATTCATTTTTTTTTACCAGTCCGCCAGATTTTTCCTGCTTAGATGAAAAAGAAAGTGATCTGTTTAATTCGAAAGCTGCTAGGGAGCAATAAGCTTGCCTTTGGGTGATCTCATTATTAATGAAATAATTGTTTTACGAACATTAAATCGTCAGCTTGGCACATATGTTACAGACAGGGTTTTCATTACTTTGTAAATTCAAGAAAGTCTGCATCTTGTTAAAATGTCAGAATTTCGTTAATTGGTAAGACAGTGCTTTATCAGATGAAAAGTTGAATTGTTTAATTGTTGTTTTTTTTTTTTTACTTTTTTTTTTGTTCTACTCATTAACTGTTTTCTTTTAATTCTTTTTTCAAATAATCTTTTTTAATAAAACGCCAAGAAAAACAAATTATATGAAAAATTGAATAAAAAAGTTGTCTATATGACATAACATTTTTTTAGCAGCTCCAATATGCTACATTTTGACCTAACTACACCAAATAACATCCCTTAACACATT